>NC_135808.1:82826819-82961739 GCF_964213995.1 Mustelus asterias
CCCTCAGCCATCAGAAGACAGGCAGGAGGGGAAAGTTCAAACAACATATCTTAAAAGCAAATGTTTTTTTTTGCTTTTCGAACATTAATTTTTGTCAGCATTGTTTAATCGAACAAGTGGTTTTTGAGAAGCTTATCTGAATACTGAACACCGTTGTTCGTGAAAGCGGAAGCTTTGCAGTAACCTGCCCTATGTATTTTACAGCAGTGAGTAAAGTAAGTGGATCTGCCTTAGTGAATTGTTCACTAAACTGAATCAGTTTGCTTTATAAACTTGGTTCTTCATCAAGATGAGGAATATTAGTGTTGGCAAATGGACCACTCTCCTTTGTGTGCACTGAGGTCAGTGCTCTCAGGTCAGGTTTGATGTAGAATTAAGCTTAACAATATTTGCTAGGAAAGCCAGGGAGGTCGAGAACAACTCAATGCCCAGTAAGGCCGGGGCTGCAGTGGTTCTGACGAACTTGATAGCAATGAATCATTAATATTTTTTGGTTCAGTTTCCCACACAGTGGTTGTCCCATTGAACAGATTGTCCAGTTGGCAGGAGGGAATGCCAGCAACATGAGGCTGCAGTCGTGGGTCTGAAAGGTCTAATCTCTGGCATTTGGGAAGGGAGTGAGATAGGGGGGTGGGTGGAGGGGAGAGCATGCCAGTCTGTGGCTGCAAGGGAGCAACAGAGGACACTTGGTCGGGCCAGTGGAGAGAGAGAGAGAGAGCCCAGGTCAGTGGGGGAAGGGAATAGAGTAAGCTGACAATTGTGAAAGAGCTTGGAGAGAGCCACAATTGAGCAAGGGAGAGAGGCCTCTTGATCAGGAGGGGGTGAGGAGAGAAGATGCCATAATCAAAATGCTGGGTGGAGAGGCTGAAAGTCTCATTGAGGGTTTGGGGGAGCACTGAAGAATATGTCCCTAACTGCCGTGTACAATTTGGTTGCCATTTTTTGTGGCAATGGATAGCGAAGCATGCCATTGTCTTACCTTGGCAATGAATGACACTTCTTCAACACGTTTAAATCAGCCACCCACACAACACTTGATTTAAATTTAACAGAGACTCAATCCCAATCTTCAGACCCATGATCCAATTACCAAAGGATCTCCCCAAGGTCCTGCTTCTGATTTTACCCACCTGGCAATCGCCTGTAAATTTGGAAGCAGCTGGGAAAAGAATGAAAGAAAAAATTACAATGAAGTCCCTTTGTTAAATTTGTAAGGACATCTATGGCCTGATTGGGTTTCTCCCCATCACCCCCACCACTATCGTGCTCCTCACTGCCTGGTAAATATTGGAACCACCCCGTCTTAAATCCAATGTTGGGAGAGAACTGCTAACGAAACTATTGTGACATTTTCCCATTCTTACATAAGCTGTCCTGTGATCACTGTGAAGCTTCCAATTTAGCAGTAAACAATGGACTGTTTTGTGTTGGAGATTCATATGCGTGAGAAACTGAAACTGTTCAAAATAATTTTACACTAAATCCTTACAGATCCTTGTCACCCATTCTTCAAGAACAATACTACTAACAAATCTATTAATGTTTTGTTAAAAGCTTGTTAAATATTAAAGTGTAATCTTCCTAACTACAGCTGAATAAGTCACATAACCTAGTGGGCTTTGCTTTGCTGGAAATTTAGCGGGCAGGATTTTCTGGCCGCACTTGCCCCAAAATCAGAAAATCCCGCCCGAGGTCAATGGACCTTTACATGGTCCACCCCACCCACCCACCCCCGCCCCGCCCGCCACAACTCCCATGGTGGGTGGGACAGGAAAATTACAGTCTGTATCTCAGTATTTATGTGTCTGAAGTCCATTGTAAATTTACTCCTCATTCTTTCCAGGCCTGCTAGGGAAAATGCATTTAGGGTTGCTTCCCTTTTCCTACACTAGTCCCAAATTAAACCCAGAGCTCACAGAAGACTAAAGGGTTAAATTTTCCCAGGTCCTTTGAGGCAGGTATGGAGGCGGGTAGAACCAATTCTTTAAAAAAAAAAGGCCTCAGACTGGTTTGCTGATGTGCTCCCACCTCTGGTCTCTTTTCCCAGGAGTGGGCTGGGTCCAGTGCTGGCAAACCCTGGGCCTCTAGATGGGATGCCAATCAAGTATGCTGGGTGACTTTCACACCATGAGGCAATTTTGGCAGTATTCTGCAAGACTACTGCTATGTCAGCACCCTTTCAATTAAGAGGGAACAGCTTCACAGCTGAATGTCAGAGCTGCATGGGAAATGAAAGAGTCTTAATGACTATCAGCAGAAAATACCAAGGCTGCCATCTTCCCATATCACAGTCTTGCCACTGAGTGAGGACTTCCTGTAGACAGATGGCTCTCATCATCATGAAAGATCATCAACATGAGAAACATTGTTTCTCTGTCCACATATAATGCCAAACCAGCTGAGGATTTCCAGCATTTTCTGCTTTTTTATTTTGCAGACTGTTGGGATAAAAATAAGTAGCTAACACAAGAAAATGTGGAGTCAGGAAACTGAGTCACCAGTGATAGAGCCTGAAACCCTTTTTGATGGTTGTTGAATTGAACAAACCCAGGATTTGACTCATTCGAACATACAAAATAGGTCAAGAGTAGACCACATGGCCCATTGAACATGGTTTTCCATTCAGTATGATCATGGCCAATCTTGGGGCTTTAACTCCATTTTCTTGCCACCACCAAATCCCTTAATTCCCAAGAGACCAAAAATCTGTTTATCCTAACTTTAAGTGTATACACCGATGAAGCATCCACAACTATCTGGGATAGAGAATTCCACAAATTCAGAACCCTTTGAGAATTCCTTCTCTCAATTCTAAATGGTTGGCCCCTTATCCTGAGACTGTGCCCCTGCCTTGTAAATTTCTTGACCAATGGAAACAATCTCAGCATTCACACTATCAAGCCTGTTTAGAAACACTTACAAGTTTTGTAGCTTTTAAAAATATTCTGCTTTTTATTCTTACAACCAAAGTGAATAACTTCACATTTCCCTATTGTATACGCCATTTGCCATTCTGTTGCCCACTTTCCTAATCTGTCTATGTCTCTTTGTAGCCTCTGTGTCCTCACCACAGCTTACCTTTCCATCTAGTTTGGTATAATCAGAAAACTTGGATACATTACTCTCCATCTCATAATGCCTTGCTACAGCTGTATGGGGCTTTGATGAGTATTGTATGCAGCTTCCATCTCCTTATCTAAGAAAGGATATAGAGTCAGTGCAACAAAGGTTCACCAGACAGATTCCTAGAATGGCAGGATTGGGTTTACTGGGCCATTTACTGGAACTTCGAAGAATGAGAGGAGATCTCATTGAAACATATAAAATTCTGGCCGGGCTGGACAGACTGGATATAGGGATGTTCTTTCTTCTTGCTCGGGTGCCGAGAACAAGGAATCACAGTCTCAGATATGGGGTAGGCCATTTAAGACTGAGGTGAGGAAAAATTTCTTCCCTCAAAGGGTGATGAACCTGCAGAATTCTCTGCCACCCAGAAGGCTGTGGACGCCAAGTCACTAAATATATTTAAGAAGGAAATAGATAGATTTCTAGAATCTCATGGTGTCAAGAGCTGGTGTTGAGATAGAGGATTGGCCACGATCATGTCAAATAGCAGGGCAGGTCTAAATTGTCAAATAGCCTACTGCTGTTCCTGTTTTCTATGTTTTCATGTTCGCCTAGGCCATCGATGTAGATTGTAAATAGCTGAGGCCCCAGCACTGATTCTGCAGCACTCCACTATCTACAGCCTGTGAACTCAAAAAGTGCTGTTAATGCTGACTCTCTGATTTTTTTCACCCTTCCTGTCAGCAAGATCTTCTGGTCCCACCAATGGCGCACCACCACTGCAGGTTTCCTGGTGGTGTTCAGTGGATTCAATGCAAAATCCCATTGACAGCGGCAGGACCAGAAGATCCTGCCGCCGGCCAATGAGGGCCACCTCCCGCCATCAAGAAAGGGAAATCCTGTTTGACAAATTTAGTCTTTTTTTGAGAATGTAACTACTAGGGTAGATAAAAGGGAACAAGTAGATGCAGTGTACCTGGATTTCCAAAAGGCTCTCAATAGGGAGACACACAAAAGGTTAATAGGCAAGATAAGGGCTCATAGAATTGAGGGATAGTATAGTTGCATGGATAGAGGATTGGTTTACAGTTTTTGAAAAAAAGAGTGTCGGATTCTCTGCCCCCCCCGCCGCCGACCTCAGCCACAACTGCCTGTTCCTCTTTATGCAGCCTTCTGGTTGCATTCTGAAAAGAAAACTACATTTGTCAAACAGGATTTCCCTTTAGTAAAACCGTATCGAATTATTTCAGGGAAAATGGCGTAACATTTACCAACTTCTAATCTATGGGACCATTCCTTTATCTAAGGAATTCTGGAAAATCATATCCACTACCACTACCTCAGCAGCTATCCCATTTAGAACCCTACGTTGTAGGCCATTGGATGCTGGGGATTTGTCAGATTTTGGTCCCTTAAATTTCCCCAATATGTTATCTCTGCTGATGTTAATTTTCCTAATTTCCTTACTCTTTTAAGCCTCTAGGTTTTCGTCTATTTCTGGTTATGGAACTTGGGACTTCTACCGTGAAGACGGATACAAAATAGTTGTTCAATGCCTCTGCCATTTCCTCATTCCCTATGATAATTTCTCCTGTCTCTGTTTCTCACTTTACTCACTTCCTTTTTACTTACTGAAATAAGCTCTTACAAACTGTTTATTATATTTCTGCCTCACTTATTCTATTTTTTTCCTTTTTATCAACTTTTTGGTGTCCCAGTGCTGGTTTCTAAAACACTCCCAATCCTCAGACTTGCTACTGTTTTCTGCAAAAAAAAACCTCTGATGTAATGCCTCCAGTACTTGAGTAGCCTGTTCAGCTTTATTGTCCAATCCAACACATAACAAATGGGTTATTGAGCAAATATACTGGAGGATGGCCAAGATTATCCCTCAGCAGTCCAGAAGAGAGAGAACTGTAGAAAAAGAAGATTCAGTAGCAAGAAGGAATTAGCAGTTTGCAATGGAAAGAAGTAATTTCATTCAATGTTTTATTTCCTTATTCAGAATACGGTGAAGCTGATTTACACCTGTACCCATGCTACAACGAGAATATGATCCAGAAACATTCATCCCTAGAGAATCCAGGCTCCTCGACCTCCAACCCCTCTTTCCCGCTGACAATCAAACCCTGCCTCAGGAAAGGACTCGCATTTAAAAACGGTGGGAAATCTAATGACATTGCCATGCTGCAACAACATGTCAATGAACTCAAAGAACAATTGACTGAATCGGACAAGATCATCCGCAGCCTGCAGTCTCGTATCCGCTCCTTCTCCACAACCAGTGATTATGCCTCCAGTCTAGAGAGGACACACAACACTGCCCTAGGTGACATATTTGAAGCATTACAATTTGATGAGCTGTATGATGATGAGGTCTGGCAGTCCGATGGAGGTGACTATTGCCAAGCAACGACACAGTCCGACACAGAAATAAAGAAGCTCATCCACAGGGTCACCACGCTAGAATCGCAGCTAAAGAGTGCTAAAATGACAGGTCCTTCATCGAAAGGTGGCTCCTGGTCTGGGTAATATACCAAGTTATTATCTTAGATAACTATTGATCTTGTTTTCTCTCCCTATGTAATTTAACTCCTCCTGAAACAGCCACACCTGCTGGATATGGTTCATTAGACACTGGTAGTTATCCAGCACCTTCTCCTAGGGACCCCTCTTCTTTGTAAGCTTGAATTAAGAGTCCTTAGCTGGCTGTTTTAGACAGATGGCAGCCATCACTGTTGAACCTCATCTTGTTCTTTCTAGGCTAGTGCATTTTCAGCAATGGCTATTGGCTAATGATAATAGAGTATGAGGCCTAGCTAATTACTCCCTCCTAACCTGGGGTAACTGAGACTGTAACAATCCTGAGCTGTTAAGACATAGGTTGAACACAATATACACCATGGGTAATTTACAATTTTTAAAGCATTCAGTGATTAGGATAATTTATTGGAAATTAAGGTTTTTTTGCCCTGCGCTATTTTCTATCCATTAAAATCAAAATGAATGGATGAACTCTTTAGGCCTTTCTGAATTATAGGCTTTAAACTACTTAATGCAATAATGTGTTGTTGGTTTCTTCCCTTGTTCATCATGACATTCTGAGCTCTGGAGAGAGTGATCTCACACCATAGGAGACCAGAGTTGGTTTCTGGTCAGATGGAAGGGGAAGCTGATATGTGAGCCAAGTTAGAAGATTCCCTCATATATTCGGTCCAACCTATTAAATACATGCCTTAATCTCCTTTCAATAGCGCAATGGATGCCTGGTTAAAATAATTAATTGTCTGTGAATATCATTTGAGGCTAACCCATTACCTTGGGGTTTTCCATTCATTCACACATTGCATCACAATAAAAAAAAACTTATTTACTTTAACATGATTCTCAGAAACATCTCCAAGCACTTTACTTTCAAGACAATGTTGCTACCCATTTTTCACACAAGATTGTATAAAAAACCTATTGAGTTGAATGACCAGTTAATATATTTCTGATGATATTAGTTGAGGGAAAAATGCCATCCATATACTGGAAGAAATCTTACCATTAGTTTTCATAGTTTATTTATTAGTGTCACAAGTAGGCTTACACTCACACTGTAATGAAATTACTGTGAAAATCCCCTAGTTTGCCACACTCCAGCACCTGTTTGGGTACACTGAGGGAGAAATTAGCTTGGCCAATGCACCTAACCTGCACATCTTTGGACTATGGGAGGAAACTGGAGCACTCGAAGGATTCCCACGCAGACACAGGGAGAACGTGCAGACTCCACACAGACAGTGACCCAAGCCAGGAATCGAACCTGGGTCCCTGGCGCTGTGAGGCAGCAGTGCTAACCACTGTGCCACCGTGCCACCATTATCTGAATTTTGTAATGAGATCCTTCAGGTGTCCACCTGAACTGACAAGTGGACAGAGGGGTGGCACGGTGGTTAGCACCACTGTTTCACAGCGCCACGGACTCGAGTTTGATTCTGGCTGAAGTTTGGTGACTTTCTGTCTGGAGTTTGCATGTATCTGCATGCGTTTCCTCCCACAATCCAAAGATATGCAATTTAGGTGGATTGGCCATGGTAAATTGCCCCTTAGTGTCTGAAGATGTGTAATTTGGTGAATTAGCTATTGTAAATGCATGGGTAGGCCTGGGTAAGATGCTCTTTAGAGAGTTGCTGCAGGCACTATCGGGATTCTATGACAGAGACAATGATCCTGTTTTGCATTCCAGGAAATATGACTGCTTAATCCAGGCCCAGGCACGGGAACTGTCCCACCTCCGCCAGAAGATGCGTGAGGGCAGAGGTATCTGCCACATTCTGAAGCAACATCTGGGGGATACCACTAAGTCCTTTGAGGAGTTGCTCAGAGCAAATGATATTGATTACTATATGGGACAAAGCTTCCGAGATCAGCTGGCACAGGGGAGCCAATTGGCAGAGAGGATCACTCATAAACTGACCGGACGTAAGTTGGTTCTTACTTCTCTTGAATTGGTATTAGTCTATTACATTAGAGTCATAGTTTTACAGCACAGCATGGTGCCCTTCGGTACATCGTATTGGCGTCAGCCATCAAGCAACTATCTACTCCAATCCCATTTTCCAACACTTGATCCATATCCTTGTATGCTATGGTGTTTCAAGCGCTCACCTAAATGCTTCTTAAATATTGTGAAGGTTTCTGGCTCTACCACCCTTTCAGGCAGAGTTCCAGATTCCTACTACCCTCTGGGTGAAAAATCTTTCCTCAAATCTCCTCTAAATCTCCAGCTCCTTACCTTAAATCTATGGCCCTTGGTTATTGACCTCTCTACTAAGGGGAAAAGTTTCTTCCTATGTACTTTGTCTATGTCCCTCATAATTTTGTACACCCCAATCAGGTCCCCTCGTGACTATCTTCTCAGCTCTAAGGAAAACAATTCCAACCTAACCAGCCTCTCTTCATAGCTGAAATGCTCCAGCCCAGGCAACATCCTGGTGAATCTCCTCTGTGCCCTCACTAATGCAATCACAACCTTCCTATAGTGTGGCGCTCAGAACTGTTCTGGCTGTGGTCCATTGAGTGTTTTGTACAGCTCCATCATAACCTCCCTGCTCTTATATTCTATGTCTCAGCAAATAAAGAAAAGCATCTCAGATGCCTTCATAACCACCTTATCTACCTGTGCTGTTGCCTTCAGGGATCTTTTGGACATGCACATCAGAGTCGTTCTGGCTCTTTGTCCTTCCTACGGTCCAACTATTCCTTGTATATTCCCTTGCATTGATAGTCCTCCCAAAATGCATTATCTCTCACTTTTCAGGATTAAATTCCACTTACCATTGTTTTGTCCATCTGACCAGCCCATCTGCATTGCCCTGTATCCTAAGGCTTTGCTCCTCACTATTTCCCACACCACCAATTTTCCTGTCATCTGCAAACTTACTGATCATGCCCCCCACATTCATGTCTACAATATTAATGTACACTATAAACAGCAAGGGACCCAGCACCAGTTCTGCGGTACACCAATGGACACAGGTTTCTAGTCTCAAAAACAACCTTCAACCATCAACTTCTGCCTCCTGCCACTAAGCCAAATTGCCCTGGATCCCATGGGCTCTTACTTTCTTGATCAGCCTCCCATGGGGCACCTTGTCAAAAGCCTTACTGAAGTTCATGTAAACTACAGCAACTGCACTATTCTCATCTGCACACCTAGTCACCTCCTTGAAAAATTCAAAGTTGTTTGACATAATCTCCCCCTGACAAAGCCATGCTGACTATCCTTAATTAAACCTTGCCTCTCCAAGCGGAGATTAATTCTGTCTCTCTCAATTTTTTCCAATATTTGCCCTACCACTGAAGTTACACTCACTGGCCTGCAGTTACCTGTTTTTTCCCTACTACCCTTCTTGAATAATGGTACCACATTAGCTGTTCTCCAGTCCTCTGACACCTCTCCTGTGGCCAGACAGGATTTGAAAATTAGTGTCAGAGCCCCTGCAAACTCCTCCCTTGCCTCAAAATTAACCTAAGATACATCTCATCTGAGTCAGGGGATTTATCCACTTGTTTAAGTCTGCTAAAACCTCTTCCCCCTCAATGATAATCTGACAGTTATATCACAGTTCCCCTCCCTTCTTTCTATACCTACGTCGTCCTTCTCCATAGTAAATACAGATGCAAAATACTCATTTAGTACCTCACCTATGTCTTTAAATTGTTGTACGTGCATTGTTGCATAATGGTCATGTCTGTTTCTGTTAGAAATTAGTAAGTGCTCTCCCAGTGGCTGAATGAATGCATTGCATGTCTAGCCAGTGAGTCATGAAATAGAAACATAGAAGATATAAGTAGGAGAAGGCCATTCAGCCCTTCATGCCTGCTCTGCCATTCATTTTGATCATGGCTGATCATCAAACTCAATATCCTGATCCCACCATTCGCCCATATCCCATGGAAACTAAATAAAATAAAATAAATAGAAGGGCCCAAACTCCTGTTGCTGTTCTGTGCAGCATTAGCCAATCTCAGTCAGGTTGACAATAGGGAAAGAAGAAATAAATTGTATTTATATATTTTTGTGATCTCATAGTATTCCAAAACATCTTCCCACCCAATGACGTATTCCTGTTGTGTAATTACTGTTCTAATGTAGGTAAATGTGGCAAGGTCTGATAATGAACAATGTTATAAGCAATCCAATGATCTATTTTGATGGTTGATTGAAGAATAAAAGCTGGCCAGGACACAGGGAGAATTTTCCTGCTCTGGGGAGTTTAATGTCTACCTGAGAGGGCATCATTTTCTTGAGAGAGATGCCACCACCAAGAGTTCAGGATTCCCTCAGTAGTTCACTGAAGCATCAACCTAAATAATGTACTCAAGTCTCTGGAGTGGTTCTTGAACCCACAACCTGCTGACTCAGCACTAGGGTGCTACCACTACATCAAGGATGTCTCGCATATCATTTCCTTTCTCCCTACACAAAGAATTCCTGTCACCCTTCCATTTGTGATTGTTCACACTGCTGCGGTGGACATGTTCTATAACTACAACAGTAAAATTCCTGTCATCTGCAACTCTAACAACCGGAATTCTCTTAACCAGAATTCTGGGGTCAGGTCTGCCAGTTTGACATTACAGCCGTCAAACTCAGCAGTAACAGTTATTGGTGACCCATCCTTACTCTGGTCTCAGCCTCCCACTGCTCTGCAGCACCATGTTACCTCAGCACTGCTCACTTGATTTGTGCTTCCCTCGCAGCCCCCATGACCTCAACATCTGCATGATCATCCTGGAGCTTTCTCATTGATGAAAACACGGAGCTCACCTTGCATGTTAACTAGCATATTTAATTAACCCAGCACTTCCCTCCCATTCCTGGAGCATGCTAGATAACCAACATTGTCCTATATTTGAAAGGCAACCATTTCATTCACTTTTCCAGTGCTGTACTGTAATCTTTTTGTGTCTTTGCAGGAGACCCTTTGGACCTCAGTGACAAAGGAGACCAGGAACTGCTTGTTGTCAGGTAAGGCATTGACACTAAACCATTCACTTTCTGTGGAATTTCAAGTCAGAGATTTGAAGAATCTCCATCAGATATTAAATTAATAAGTTGATGTAATACGAGGGACAACTGCTTAATATTCTGAAGTTCTACTATTACTTTAACCCATTTGATTAACGATTTTGTTACTGCTTCTACCAGAACTGTAGAAGAATGAATTTGAGAAACCCATTAAATGATCATATTCTATTTTCCTATGTCAGTGATTATATTTGTCACTAATGGCAGCGCAGTCGTTAGCACTGCTGCCTCACAGCGCCAGGGACCCAGGTTCAATTCCGGCCTTGGGTGAATGTCTGTGTGGAGTTTGCTCTGTTGGAGAGTCGGTGTGGACTTAATGGGCCGAATGGCTTCCTGTGGATAGAATGGATTCTATGGTTTGTATGAAATTATTGGATGCTTAAAACATCTTTTGACCTGAAGAACTTTGGTACCAGTGTACCGTGCTCCAGTTTCTGCTGATAGTGGCTGATCATTTGCCTAAAACTGCAGAGTGTAAGTTTGGGTGTGCATTGATATGGCTGGTGGCTCAACCTATGTCCCTCTTACACCCTGGATTTGCATTGCATATTTTCCAATTTCTGTTAGATTCACCTCTGTAGAGTGTCAGCAACAGTATTTCTTGATCTATTGGTGTAACTCCAGTGCAACTCACTGCTTGGAATTTCAGAACCAATGTACATGGTTGGTCCTTTTTTAGAATGCATCAAAACATTTGAAGAAATCGCTCAATTTATATATAATGGGAATAAATAATAAGAGGATTTTCAGAAATTGTCCGACAAGGAGTTTGCCAGGAGGCTTGTTAGAAACTCAGGTCTATGATATAAGGGGAAATATAGCAGTAAGCAAGGTAATGGGAAGCAATGGGTTGGGTTAATGGGTGTTTCTCAGATTGACACAGTCTTAGGAATGCGGTACCTCCAGTCTGAACCGGAAGTATACTGACCACTATATTGGTTCAGATATTCTGCTGACTCCTTCAGGCAGGTGCCACGCACGGCTGGCCACCACCAAACTGATTTTACATTCCAGATAAAAACCATCCCGAGAGAGTGAGACAGACCTAGAGAAGAGAGAGGAAAGGTGAGACAAAAGTTGGGAATATAGGTAACCAGATGGATGTGAAAGAAAGACTACTGAGAAAGGAAACCATATTGAAGGAAGAAATACAATTAATACAGATTGATGTAGAGACAGAGTGAAACCAATTGATACATAACTATATCACACAAAAAGACAAAGAAAACACAATGGAATATTGTTCCCTATTTTCTCTCTCCCTCCTTTCTTGGACAGTAGTGTTGCATTTGCTACCTTTCAATCCATTGGGCCATTGTAGAATTTAGGGAATTTTTGAAGATTGCTACTTGTGCATCCAATATCTGTGCAGCCGCCTCGTCTAGAACACTAGGATGTAGGTCATTAGGTTCAGAAGATTTGTCAGTTAAGTTCCTCACTCTCAGTAGCTCCTTTGGTTACCCTCTTTCTGGTATTTTTTTCACGTGTTGCACCTTTTGTCAACCTTTGCCTGAAGGTGGAATCCGTTCTAATGCAGCATTAATGTTTTAGGCATATGCCCAAAGGCAAATGAAACAGATTTTTCTCGGGTGAGGGAGCAGGTGCTGTGCTATGAGCAGATAGTGCAATGTTAGTTAGAAATCCTCACTCCATTCAGTTAAAGACACAATATGCAGAAACAAGATACATGAAATAAATTGGTGTCACCATCACAGTAAGGCATTGTCATGTACAGCATCATCAGGGAGTGCAGTATCACAAGGTTTATGGTGTCTTCTGGAGACAGTGCCAATTGGGTACATTATCATTCTCATGGTGCCACAACGGTACAGTGCCATAGGAGACAGTATCATCAGAATACTGTGTCGCCAGGGAACAGAGGATAAAATCCATATAAAATCTTCAAAAATTGAACTGTGAGGCTAGATTTATACCCCCTTTGCCTACAGAACAACTACACCTGCGCAATTCCCCCTCATCCTGTTCTCCAGTGACATATCTGAAGGCTACTGTTGGCAAGCTGGCTGGCCTTAGTTGGTCACATCCTTAAACCAGCGAGCTGCCTTTGGATGCTAAACTGGCACTCATTGGAAATATGTTATTTCAGCCCAAGGCACAATTTGAAAGGAGCTTTGAATCCTTGCTGCTAGCACATGCCCTGAATACATGGGCCATTTTGGGCTCGAAAACGGGGCCAAGTCCATTTTTACTCTTTTAAATGTGATTTACATCATTTTCATCTCCTACAAATACTATCATCCCAAGGCTGATTTGAGATTACACCAGGATTTGTAAACTATACAAATAAGATCAGAAAATTGAATTATTATTTGGGTCACTATCCAGAGGGCAGGGCAGTTACCTGCAGCACGGTGGGACAGTGGTTAGCACTGCTGCCTCACAGCGCCAGGGACCTGAATTTGATTCCCAGCTTGGGTCACTGTCTGTGTGGAGTCTGCACATTCTTCCCGTGTCCACATAGGTGTCCTCCAAGTGCTCCGGTTTCCTCCAACAGTCCGAAAGACATGCTGGTTAGGTGCATTGGCCATGCTAAGTTCTCCCTCAATGTTCCCGAACAGACGCTGGACTGTGGTGACTCAGGGATTTTCACAGTAACTTCATTGCAGTGTTAGTGTAAGCCTACTTGTGACACTAATAAATAAACTTTTAAATAAAAGATAATTGGCCCAAAAAAAAGCTGATGGGAAAGGGGAAGGAGTTGGAGGGAGAGATGAGGGGGAATCATTGCACACATGTTGTTGCGATCTGAAATGCATGGTCTGAAAGAATGCTGGAAGCAGATTCAATAGTACGTTCACAAGGAACTTTGATAATAAAAGAGAAAACATTTTCAGGATAATGGGACTCATTGGACTCATTCCAAATTTCTTCAAACAATCGGCATAAGCACAATGAGCCAAACGGCCACCCTCTGTGTTGTATAATTCTGTGAATAGCTCTTGAGATTCAGACAGGTCTTAAACTGACAAAAGTTGTCTCCATTATTAATTTACAACCTGAAAACTGACCAATCATACAGCATCTATCATTGTTCTGACTTCCTAAGCAATGAGCGAACTAGTTATAGCTGCAAAAATTGCAAATTGTTTCTTGAGACTGGGAGAAAAACAGAAGCAAAGATCCAGACAAGCTGTTTGAATCAACCTTCCATGTCCTTCGAACTCTGGGGACAGCAGAGCATTCCATATGAAGTATTAGCATTTGTGAAGCTTCTGCCTGAATTTGAATAGATTGCTGTTCATTTTATCTCACTTGGCCAGACATCTAGGACTTTAAAAAGTTGTTTTGGAATTTAGGAACATGGCTGAGGGGCACTTGAAAGTGTGACATATTATATCAAAGGCAGAGTTGTCCTTATTGTTCACAAATGAGGATTAAATTGGAAATGCAAACTTGTTCTTCATATCAAGAGGAAGTTTGCCAGCTGCTACATTAATCAACAGGTGTGATATTCAACTAGCAGATAGTCACCTCAACATCCCAGTTTATATTTAAATTATTGATGAGCCAGATCAAGCATTAACTCTGACACCAGAGGTGCTTGATCTAACTTCACCTTAACATGAAGAAGCGAGCACGTTTTATTTTCTGTTGATACACCACATCGTTACAGAATTTAATTTTTGAAAAGGGGGTAATTTAAAACAAAATTATCTTGTTATCCAAAGCATGCAATGACATAACCAAGATATTAGGGTAAATTCATTCTTTCTCAGGCATATGGCTTAAGGCTGGTCTGTGAGAGTATACTGAAATAGGGAGGGCAGAAATATTGAGAGTTGGAAAATCATCATGAAAAACATTCAGCAGATTTCTCTTTGTGCTTTGTTAGTGGTAAGAACTGAAAACATTATCCACTCTCTTGACAAATGATGCTGAGCATTTCCAGCATTTTCACCTTTACGATGCCATTGTGCAAAAGTTGCATGTTTTCCTTTGTAATTTATAACTTTGTAAAGTCTGTTTGGAAACAACTTATCTCTCCCGCCCCATCTTCTTTCCCATCTGTGTGCTTTCAAACCCAAATGGTTAGCTGCATCCCAAAACTGATTTCTCTCAGAATAAAGAATTCCTCCATTCACAAACTCTGGTGAAATCATAAAGCATTCTCTGAAAATGTTTTCATTATTTTATTAGAAACTGTGAGCATGGTGAATCCTTCTGATGTAGAGCAACCACAGATAATCTTCTCATTTGTCTTAATCTTTTCAATTTCAGTTATGAACTGAGGTATAGGTCATGACTAGGTTTCTCAATTTAAAATGAAGATTTTTATCGTGCAGATGGTACCCATTTAAACTGCTTGTTTTTTCAACAAGGTAAAATTGTCTATGTATGGGCACATATTCTGTAGGATGAAAAAGTAATTTTGCTGGAAGACTGATTTGATTTATTATTGTCAGATGTATTGGTATACAGTGAAAAGTATTGTCTCTGCATGCTATACAGACAAAGCATACCGTTCAGAGAGAAGGAACGGAGAATGCAGAACATAGTGTTACAGTCATAGCTAGGGTGCAGAGAAAGATCAATTTAGTGCGAGGTAGGTCCATTCAAAAATCTGATGGCAGCAGAGAAGAGGTTGTACATGACCTCAGACATTTGTATCTTTTTCCCGACGAAGAAGGTGGAAGAGAGAATGTCCGGGGTATGTGGGGTCCTTAATTATGCTGGCTGCTTTTCCGAGGGAGCGGGAAGTGTAGACAGAGTCAATGGATGGGAGGCTGGTTTGCGTGATGGACTGGGCTTCATTCACGACCCTTTGTAGTTTCTTGCGGTCTTGGGCAGAGCAGGAGCCATACCAAGCTGTGATACAACCAGAACTCGGCAAAATATTGAAAAATTCGACCAAATCCTGTGGGAAATTTGGGTATTGTAAGCATACTAAAAATGATAACTGTCACTTTAAAGATCTCAGCTATCCTTTAAATTTTCATTCAGCTTGAGTACTTCCAGAAAGCTCTCCAGCAGTCCTATTTTCTATTGCTTGGCTCTTGACCTGGGTGTGTGATGAATTGAATTTTCATTGGTGCAACAATTGAGTTGGCACCAGTGAGGGAGCAGAAGGGATGGTTGGCAAAAGCATTGAATTTTGCTTTCAAATCTGATTTGAGCAGATAGGCCAGCTGGCCATTCTGAATGGTTTGCCAGCCATTTAATCAAGTTTGTGGGTGAACCTTCTGCCAGTCTCTGCCTCAGTGTTGGAGATAAGAACTCAAAGGGTCCTGTTATTTATTTTCATGGGAAGGGCTTTTAGGTTCCCCCCCCCCCCCCCCCCCCCCCCCCGCCAGAACCATTGATCTCCTTGGGCTACGTGGGCTAACCAATGCAGAGAGGTTCAGTGGTTCTCTTATTATGCTTCAATCAGCATGGCTATGTGTCATTCAAGTCATTCCAGGGAAGTTACGCAATCCTGTTTTGAACTGGCCTCTGTTTGCACCACTGCATGTTTGAGATTTGGAGTAAACAGAACAGCAAATCAGACCATTAGAGCAACACTTCATGCATTTAATGCAGATAGATCATTTATTGTTTTTTTAAAAATCTTGTACATCTCCATAGCTCAGCACTTTACTTCCCTCCTTCTGAATAATAACCCCACGGGATTGGCCACTCTTCTGGCAAGCCTTCATTTTCTTATGACCTGAGTTCATAGGAACAGAGGAATTAGGAGCAGAAAAAGGCAAATTCAGCACTTTGAGCCTGCTCCGCCATTCAATCAGATCATGGCTGATCGCTCCCTGGTCTCAAATTCACCTCCCCACCTGGTCCCCATATCCATCTTTCCCTTTTTTACCTGAAATATGTCTAACTCCATCATGAAATCATTCAATGATTCAGACTCCACCACGGTATAGGGCACAAATTCATCACCCTCTGCGAGAAGTAGTTCCTCCTCATCTCAGTTTTAAATCTACTGCCTCACAACCCATACCTGTGACCTCTTGTTCTAGGTGTCCCATAAGAAGAAACATTTAGTCTACATTTACTTTATCAATTCCTTTTAAAATTTTGTATACCTTGATCAGATCCCCTCTCATCCTTCTAAACACCAGCGAGTACAAGCCCAAACTGTTCAATCTCTCCTCATACATCAACCCCTTCATCCCCGGAATCAATCTGGTGAACCTCCTCTGAACTGCCTCCAATGCCACTGTATTCTTCCTCAAATAAGGAAACCAAAACTGGACACAATACTCCAGATATGGTCTCACCAACACCCTGTACAATTGCAACAACGCTTCTCTACTTTTAGACCCCAGTCCTTTTGCAATAAATGCCAACATCCCATTTGTCTTTTATTATGTGATGCACCTGCATACTGACTTTCTGCGATTCATGAACATAGACACCCAGATCCCTCTGCCCGGATGCCAGGCACTACCAGAGACATTATCCTAGTTCTGTCCTTACATCATGTTCAGTTTATAAGTTACTGGATAGCAATCAAAGTTTTCCCTGAAGGTGGCAACTCAGGTGGTCAAGAAGGTATATGGCATGCTGGTCATGCTGGTCTTCATCGGTCGGGGCATTGAGTATGGGAATTGGAAAATCATGTTGCAGCTGTATAATATTTTGGTTAGGCCGCATTTGGAGTATTCTGGTCACTACGTACCCGAAGGATGTTGATACATTGGAAAGAATGCAGAAGAAGTTTACCAGGATGTTGCCTGGTTTGGAGGATATGAACTATGAAGAAAGGCTGAACAAACTTGGATTGTTTTCATTGGAGCGTCAGAGGATGAGGGGAACCTGATAGAGGTTTACAAGATTATGACAGGCTTGGATAAAGTGGATAGTCAGAATCTTTTTCCCAGGGTCGAAGGGTCAATTATTCGGGGGCACAGGTTGAAAGTGAGAGGGGGAAAGTTTAAAAGAGATGTAAGGGGCAAGATTTTCACACAGAGGATGGTGAATGCCTGGAATGCACTCAGTAAGAAGTCTCACAACACCAGGTTAAAGTCCAACAGGTTTATTTGGTAGCAAATGCACTGCCAGAGGTGGTGGTGGAAGCAGATTCTGTAACAACATTCAAGAGGCATTTGGATAGATACATGAATAGGTAGGGAATAGGAAGATATTGACCACATATAGGCAAGAAAATATTAGATTAGAGAGGCATCTGTAAGGCAACAGAGGGCCTGTCCCTGTGCTGCACTGTTCTTTGAGTAGACTTTTAGATCCCCCTCCCCCACCCTTTTTAGGCCAGTCTTGTCACACAACCACCTCCGCCCCCCCCCACCCCCGCGCTGCCAACCAGCTGCTGCAACTAAGATGGGCTAACTTGACACAGATCAAGAATTGTATAGGTCAATACATACAAAATAATATATTGACCTACTAAGCTGCTGAAGAAGCTAAGCTTCATTTAGATTGTTTTCAGTGTATTTGTGGCTCAGCTTTAGATGCTTAACCCAGAGGGGAACATAACTATTCAGACCAGGAAATTCCCAAATTTGATTCATCATCGGTGCTGAGTTAACTGACCTCAGCCAGCTGGCAAAGGAGTCACTGGCCAAGATCTTACCTGGCCTCAGGGGGTGGGCTGAGATGCTGTAAAATTGGGAGAGATGGCAAGGGTGGTGTGTTCATTGCATTCCATGATGGCAGTGGCACTGCTGGGACTGAAGTACTGCCAGTCCTCCAGTTGGCCCCCACTTTCTGGCCCATGGACAAGACCCTGCCATCCTGTAGAATCCTGCCTACTATATTTGTTCTCAGTGTCCTTGGCGTGGGGAGAGAATTGTTTGGAGCTTGAGAATGGCTACTGACCTGAAATTATGTTGTTAAAGCAGCACAACTCATAAAGCTGCTAATGTTC
This sequence comes from Mustelus asterias, assembly GCF_964213995.1. Taxonomy (NCBI): domain Eukaryota; kingdom Metazoa; phylum Chordata; class Chondrichthyes; order Carcharhiniformes; family Triakidae; genus Mustelus; species Mustelus asterias. The sequence continues at coordinate 82,845,308 of NC_135808.1, forward strand.
TGCCAGCATAAATTGTGCTGGGAATGCTAACCATGGGTGAACACAGAAAATTTATTTCGGAGCTCACAGCAGTGGGGGGAAATGATGAATTAAAGTGGATTACAAGCGACATCCGATCTCAGCACATGGCTCCATCTGTCAGGACCGTGCCATCAGTGGCACGTGCCTCCCAGCGTTCTGTAAACCGGTGCAGTGGGTCTGTGCTGAAGCACTCAGCAGCTGTGCACCTACTAAGCTGCAGAGAGTCAGAGAGCTGAAGTGCTTGTTCAAATGCTTATAGGCAAGTGCTGTGATGAGCAATCATCACTTTAACCCTGTCACTGCTGGATTTCAGCAATAATTTTCAAAAGAATTACACACTCTCCATCTTGTTGTGGAATATCCGTGAACATGGACTTTTGGTTATTCTTGTATCTGAATAAATATTTTAACAAGATGAACAAACTTGTTAGTCTGTGGGTTTAGGGATCATCATGGATCGATTGGACAAAACTCAGTTGGGGGTTGTGAATATCTTGTGAACCCTGAGATTGATGGCTTTTAACTTCTGACATATAGTTCCATGGTGCTGGCCACCCATTCCTGCAAGCAACCAAGTCAGAAGAATCACAGAATTGTTACAGCGCCTGAAGGAGGCCATTCGATCCATCATAGGATCAGAAGGCATAGAATCTCTGTGAGTAGAATTGAGGAATCGCAAAGGTAAAAAGACCCTGATGGGAGTTATGTACAGGCCCCCTAGCAAAAGTCAGGATGTAGGACAGAAAATAAATCAGGAGATAGAAAAGGCATATAAAAAAGGCAATATTACAATAATCATGGGGGACTTAAATATGCAGGTGGACTGGGAAAATCAGATAGGTAATGGATCCCAAAAAAAAGAATTTGTGGAATGTCTAAGAGATGGTTTTTTGGAGCAGCTTGAGACAGACTCTACTAGGGAACAGGCAATTCTGGATTTGGTGAGGTGTAATGAGGCAGACTTGGTTAGGGAACTTAAGATGAAGGAACCCTTAGGGAGCAGTGACCACAATATGATAGAATTTTGAGAGAGAGAAGCTGGAATCAGATGTAACGATATTACAATTAAATAAAGGTAACTACAAAGACATGAGGGAGGAGCTGGCCAGAATTGATTGGAAAGGGAGCCGAGCAGGGAAGACAGTGGAACAGCAATGGCAGGAGTTTTTGGGGGTTATTCGGGAGGCACAACAGAAATTCTTCCCAAGGAGAAGGAAACATGCTAAGGGGAGGATGAAGCATCCATGGCTAAAGAGGGAAGTCAAGGATAGCATAAAAACAAAAAAAAGCGTACAAAGTGGCGAGGATTAGTGGAAAACCAGAGGATTGGGAAGCCTTTAAAAGCGAGCAGAGGATAACTAAAAAAAGCAATAAGGGGGGAGAAGATGAAATATGAGTGTAAGCTAGCTAGTAATATAAAAGAAGATGGGAAGAGTTTTTTTCAATATATAAAAGGTAAGAGAGAGGTAAAAATAGACATTGGACCACTGGAAAATGAGGCTGGAGAAGTAATAATAGGAAACAAAGAAAAGGCAGAGGAACTGAATAGTTACTTCGCATCAGTCTTCCCGGTGGAAGACACCAATGGGATGCCAGAGCTCCAGGAGAATTAGGAGGCACAGGTGAGTGCAGTGGCCATCACTAAGGAGAAGGTTCTAGGGAAACTGAAAGGTCTGAAGGTGGATAAATCACCTGGACCGGATGAAACACCACCCCAGGGTTCTAAAATAGATAGCTGAGGAAATTGTGGAGGCATTGGTGATGATCTTTCAGGAATCACTGGAGGCAGGGAGGGTCCCAGAAGACTGGAAAGTGGCTAAGTAACACCGCTGTTTAAGAAGGGAGGGAGGCAGCAGATGGGAAATTATAGACCAGTTAGCCTGACTTCAGTCATTGGCAAGATTTTAGAGTCCATCATTAAAGATGATATCACGGAGTACTAGGAACTACATGATAAAATAGAACTGAGTCAGCATGGCTTTGTCAAGGGGAGGTCATGTCTGGCAAATCTGTTAGAGTTCTTTGAGGAGGTAACAAGGAATTTAGATAATGGAGAACCAGTGGAAGTGATTTATTTAGATATCCAGAAGGCCCTTGACAAGGGGCCGCATAAGAGACTGTTAAATAAATTAAGAGCCCATGGTGTTAAGGATAAGATCCTGGCATGGACAGAGGATTGGCTGAAGGCAGAGAGTGGGGATAAAGGGGTCTTTTTCAGGATGGCAGCCAGTGATTAGTGGTGTGTCTCAGGGGTCGGTGCTGGGACCACAACTTTTCACAATATACATTAACGATTTGGAAGAAGGAATTGAAGGCGTTGTTGCTAAGTTTGCAGATGATACAAAGATATGTAGAGGGACAGGTAAAATTGAGGAAGCAGGAGGGCTGCAGAAGGAGTTGGACAGGTTAGGAGAGTGACAAAGAAGTGGCAGATGGAATACAATGTGGAAAAGTGTGAGGTTATGCACTTTGGAAAGAGGAATGGAGGCATAGACTATTTTCCAAATAGGAAAATGCTTAGCAAATCAGAAGCACAAAGGGACTTGGGAATCCTTGTTCAAGATTCTCTTGGGGTTAACGTGCAGGTTCAGTCGGCAGTTAGGAAGGCAAATGCAATGTTAGCATTCATGTTGAGAGGGCTAGAACACAAGAGCAGGGATGGACTTCTGAGGCTGTATAAGGCTCTGGTCAGACCCAATTTGGAGTATTGTGAGCAGTTTTGGGCTCTGTATCTAAGGAAGGATGTGCTGGCCTTGGAAAGGGTCCAGAGGAAGTTCACAAGAATGATCCTTGGGATGAAGAGCTTGTCGTATGAGGAACGGTTGAGGACTCTGGATCTGTACATGTCGGAGTTTAGAAGGATGAGGGAGGATCTTATTGAAACTTATAGGATACTGTGAGGCCTGGATAGAGTGGACGTGGAGAGGATGTTTCCACTAGTAGGAAAAACTAGAACCAGAGGGCACAACCTCAGGCTAAAGGGACGATCCTTTAAAGCAGAGACGTGGAGGAATTTCTTCAGCCAGAGAGTAGTGAATCTGTGGAACTCTTTGCCGCAGAGGCTGTGGAGGCCACCTCATTGAGTGTCTTTAAGACAGCGATAGATAGGTTCTTGATTAATAAGGGGATCAGGGATTATGGGGAAAAGGCAGGAGAATGGGGATGAGAAAAATATCAGCCATGATTGAATGGCGGAGCAGACTTGATGGGCCGAGTGGCCTAATTCTGTTTCCATGTCTTACTGTCTGCACCAGCTGTCCAAATGAGCATGAGTTCTGCCATTCCCCTGCCTTTTCCCCATATGCCTGCACAATGTTTCAATGAAAATAATCACCCAATTCCTTCTTGAATACCGCGATTGAATCTGCTTCCATCACACTTCCAGACAGTGCATTCCAGACCCAGAACTATCCATTGTGTGAAAAAAAATGTTTTTTCTCGCATCACATTTGCTTCTTTTACAAATCAATTTAAATTTGTGTCCTCTCATTCTTGATCCTTTTAAGATGAGGAACAGTTTCTCCCTATCCACTCTGTCCAGCCCCTTCATGATTTTGAATATCTCGCTTAAATTTCTTCTTAGCCATCTTCTCTCCAAAGAGAACAGTCCCAACCTCTCCAATCTATCTTCATAACTAAAGTTTGATTTGATTCATTATTATCACATGTATTAGTATACAGTGAAAAATATTGTTTCTAGTGCGCGATATGGATAAAGCATATCATACATAGGGAAGGAAAGGAGAGAGTGCAGAATATAGTGTTACAGTCATAGCTAAGGTATAGAGAAAGATCAACTTAATGTGAGGACCTACCTCACATTCAAAAATCTGATGGCAGCAAGGAAGAAGCTGTTTTTGAGTCGATTGGTACATGATCTCAGACTTTTGTATCTTTTCCCCGACGGAAGAAGGTGGAAGAGAGTATGTCCTTAATTATGCTGGCTGCTTTGCCGAGGCAGTGGGAAGTGTAGACAGAGTTAATGGATGGGAGGCTGGTTTGCGTGATGGATTGGACTGCATTCATGACCTTTTGTAGTACTTGCAGTCTTGGACAAAGCAGGAACCATACCAAGCTGTGATACAACCAGAAAGAATGCTTTCTATGGTTCATCTGTAGAAGTTTTTTTTTAATTCATTCATGGGACGTGGGTGTCATTGCCTGGGCTGCATTTATTGCTCATCCCTAGTTGACCAAGGGTAGTTGAGAGCCAACCACATTGCTGTGGCTCTGGAGTCATATGTAGGCCAGACCAGGTAAGGACGGCAGATTTCCTTCCCTAAAGGACATTAGTGAACAAGATGGATTTTTCCGACAATCGACAATGGTTTCATGGTCATCAGTAGATTCTTAATTCCAGATAATTTTTTATTGAATTCAAATTCCACCATCTGCAGTGGCGGGATTCGAACCCGGATCCCCAGAATATTAGCTAAATTTCTGGATTAATAGTCTTGCGATAATACCACTAGGCCATTGCTTCCCAAATTGGTGAGAGTTGTAGCGGCCAAATTTCCTTAGCCTCCTGAGAAAGTACAGGTGTTGGTGGGCTTTCTTAACTATAGTGTCCACATGGAGGGACTGGGACAGGTTGTTGGTGATCCGGACACCTAAAAACCATTTCTACTTTGTCTCCATTGATGTAATGCAGGGGCATGCCCTCCACTACGCTTCCTGAAGTCGATGACTATCTCCTTTGTTTTGTTGTTATTGGTGAGAGATTATTGACGGACACTGAAAATTGACACTTGCATGTGTGAAGTTTCATTCCTTCAGGTTTTAATTGTTGTTGGAGATTTAAAACATTTTAAATTCAAAATGAAAATATTTTCTTTTTACTTTTTTTTTGCCTTTGTCTCTTTCTCGGAGTTCAATATTTCTTCCTCTTTACGTCTCTTTCTCAGATTGATTTTCTATTGAATTTATATATACTAAGGGTGGGATTTTCTAGTCTCACCAGTGGTAAGCACTGTAGCGGGCGAGATGAGAAATTTGGAGAGCGGGCAAAAGTCTCTTTCTCTTCCTTCTCAGCTCTTATGCTGCCAATTTCACAGTCCTCCAATCTGGTTAAGAAGATACATTGTTGTTTCTCCTGTTCACTCAGGTCCAAGATGCTTTGCTTTCCTCGGTGACATTGTCAGTTCTCGTTTTCAGCAAGTTGCCACACAATGAAATTAGAAATGTAAACATGAAAGGGCAAGTGTTAGATGAGCTGTACAGCAAATAATGGCCCATAAATAACGTGTGGATTAAACTCTCTGCTATTTGTCACAAAGTATTTCACAGAGGCATAAGAAAAAAAGTAAACCTTTTCAGTCAAGAGAACTGATGAAGGCTGATTACTGATTAATGGAAATTCACCAGTGAGCAGCCTCTCCCAGCACATCAGGCCTGTGAAGTTTGAAGAGCCGAGACTGAGCAAATGTCTAATTCGGGTTTGTGAATAGGCATGCAAAGATGAAAGGATCCCACACTGACCTTATGAGTCACGGTGGCACAATGGTTAGCACTGCTGCCTCACAGCACCAGGTCACTGTCTGTGTGGCGTTTCCACATTCTCCCTGTGTCAGCGTGGGTTTCCTCCGGGTGCTCTGGTTTCCTCCCACAGTCCAAAAGACGTGCTGGTTAGGTGAATTGGCCATGCTAAATCCTTCCTTAGTGTACCCGAACAGGCACCGGAGTATAGCGACTAGGGGATTTTCACAGTAACTTCATTGCAGTGTTAATGTAAGCCTACTTGTGAGAAATAAATAAACTTCATATTAAAGAGAAGCTCACAGACTTGATTTTCCCTATATCCCTTGTCTGACTCCAAAGTGGTCATATTTTCAAAAAGACATTGACACAGGATGAGTGTGATGTGATTTTATGTGGGTGCTTGCAAAATATAGGCTTATGACCTTTTAATAAGATTTTACAATCTTGCCCCTTGTAGACTAATTTTAATGGGATACCTGAATTCGGACCCGAGGTCCGGGGTGGCGGTCGACCCGAGGTCCGGGATGGCGGTCGGACCCGAGGTCCGGGGTGGCGGTCGGACCCGAGGTCCGGGGTGGCGGTCGGACCCGAGGTCCGGGGTGGCGGTCGGACCCGAGGTCCGGGGTGGCGGTCGAACCCGAGGTCCGGGGTGGCGGTCGGACCCGAGGTCCGGGGTGGCGGTTGGACCCAAGGTCCAGAGTGGCAGTCGGACCCGAGTCACTGAAAGAGGATACAGGGATTGTGATGCACAATTAACCGTATCCATTGACTGCAATGCAGGCAGCATGCCACCTTCAAGCAGTAAAGAAGGCAAATGGTATGTTGGCCTCTATAGCGAGAGGATTTGAGTATATGAATAGGGATGTTTTACTGCAGTTGTACAGGCCGTTGATGAGGCCACACCTTTAGTACTGTGTGCAGTTTTGGTGTCATCTGAGGAAGGATGCCCTTGCTATAGAGCGAGTGCAACAAAGGTTTACCAGGCTGATTCCTGGGATGGCTGGTCTGTCATATGAGAAGAGACTAAGTCGGTTAGGATTATATTCATTGGAGTTTAGAAGACTGAGGGGGGAATTTCATAGAAACTTATAAAATTCTAACAGTATTAGACAGGGTAGATTCAGAAAGAATGTTCCTGATCATGTGGGAGTCCAGGACTACGGGTCATAGTTTGAGGATAAGGGGTAAAACTTTTAAGACTGAGGTGAGGAGAAATTGCTTCACCCAGAGGGTGGTGAATCTGTGGAATTCACTGCCACAGAAAGTAGTTGAGGCCAAAAAGTATGATTTCAAGAAGAAATTATAGCTTTTGGGGCTAAAGAGATCAAGGGATACGGAGGAAGGTGGGATCAGGATATTGTATTTGATGATCAGCCATAATCAAAATGTATAGCGGAGCAGGCTCAAAGGACGAATGGCCTACTCTTGCTTCTAGTTTCTATGTTTCATGCTGCCTGCTCATTTGAACAATCTGCATCCAACCATAACTGGCTAGAACAGTCCAAGGTCAGTGAATGCATTTTCACCATATCCTACCAACTCTGCCACTGCTCAGATCACACCCCACTCTACCTACAACATCTACCAACCAGGTGACATAACTAACATTCACATGTTTCACCTCATCCTTGCACACTTGTTGTAACCAACTTCGCTTCCACATCTCACAAGTTACACATACACTGCCAGTTATTCAACAGTCACATCAAGCCAACAAATTGTCTGATACTTAGTGACGCACTTCTCTCTCTCTGCAAGACAAGCTGGTAAAGGCAGCAGGAGCTAATCCCCAATCCCCACGCAGGAGATGATGCTGGCCGTTCCTGAGGCCATGGCAAACATTGGGCAGAAACCATTGATGATAACAGTATTTTCATGTCTAATCCTCCTCCTGATTTGTATCTCATTGTCCCTTCATCCCATCCTCTCTTCTGATTTATGAGATGGTATGGACTGGTGTAGCACTGCCGGAGCACACTGGAGCATCGCTTCGGCACCTTCGTATTGAAGGTAAATTTCAGGGCCCAGAGTGCAAGGTAGCTGAGGCGATGGTGCAAGGCCCAAAGAGGCAGCAGGAGTGATGGTGCGAGACACATGGGAGGCAGCTGGGATGATGGTGCAGGACACAGGGGAGGTAGCTGGAGTGATAGTGCAGGGCACAGGGGAGGCAGCTGAAGTGATGGCGCGCGACACACGGGAGGCAGCTGGAATGATGGGGTGAGGCCCAGGGGAGGCAGCTGGACTGATGATGCGGGACACAGGGGAGGCAGCTGGGGTGATGGTGCAGGGCCATGGGGAGGCAGCTGGGGTAATGGTTCAGGGCCCAGGGGAGGCAGCTGGAGTGATGGTGCAGGGCCCAAGGGAGGCAGCTAAAGCAGTGGAGCTCACTGTCATCTGAGTAAGTGACTGACTGGAGACAGAGAGAGATTGTGTGAGGGGAACCAGGGAGAGTGAGTGTGAGGAGATGGGGGGTGGGGAGTGTGTGTGAGGAGATGGGGTGGGGAGTGTGTGTGAGGAGATGGGGTGGGGAGAGTGTGTGTGAGGTGATGGGGGGGTGGAGAGTGTGTGTGAGGAGATGGGGGGTGGGGAGTGTGTGTGAGGAGATGGGGGGTGGGGAGTGTGTGTGAGGAGATGGGGGGGTGGGGAGTGTGTGTGAGGAAATGGGGGGGTGGGGAGTGTGTGTGAGGAGATGGGGGGGTGGGGAGTGTGTGAGGAGATGGGGGGGTGGGGAGTGTGTGTGAGGAGATGGGGGTGGTGAGTGTGTGTGAGGAGATGGGGGGTGGGGAGTGTGTGTGAGGAGATGGGGTGGGGAGTGTGTGTGAGGAGATGGGGGTGGTGAGTGTGTGTGAGGAGATGGGGAATGGGGAGTGTGTGAGGAGATGGGGGGTGGGGAGTGTATGTGAGGATTTGGGGGGGGGGAGTGTGTGTGAGGAGATGGGGGATGGGGAGTGTGTGAGGAGATGGGGGGTGGGGAGTGTGTGTGAGGAGATGAGGGGTGGCGAGTGTGTGTGAGGAGATGGGGGGTGGCGAGTGTGTGTGAGGAGATGGGGGGTGGGGAGTGTGTGAGGAGATGGGTGGGGAGTGTGTGTGAGGAGATGGGGATGGGGAGTGTGTGAGGAGATGGGGGGTGGAGAGTGTGTGTGAGGAGATGGGGGGTGGGGAGTGTGTGTGAGGAGATGGGGGTGGGGAGTGTGTGTGAGGAGATGGGGGGTGGGGAGTGTGTGTGAGGAGATGGGGGGTGGGGAGTGTGTGAGGAGATGGGGGGTGGGGAGTGTGTGTGAGGATTTGGGGGGTGGGGAGTGTGTGTGAGGAGATGGGGGATGGGGAGTGTGTGTGAGGAGATGGGGGGGTGGGGAGTGTGTGTGAGGAGATGGGGGGTGGGGAGTGTGTGTGAGGAGATGAGGGGTGGCGAGTGTGTGTGAGGAGATGGGGGGTGGCGAGTGTGTGTGAGGAGATGGGTGGGGAGTGTGTGTGAGGAGATGGGGGTGGGGAGTGTGTGAGGAGATGGGGGGGTGGGGAGTGTGTGTGAGGAGATGGGGGGTGGGGAGTGTGTGTGAGGAGATGAGGGGTGGCGAGTGTGTGTGAGGAGATGGGGGGTGGCGAGTGTGTGTGAGGAGATGGGTGGGGAGTGTGTGTGAGGAGATGGGGGTGGGGAGTGTGTGAGGAGATGGGGGGTGGAGAGTGTGTGTGAGGAGATGGGGGGTGGGGAGTGTGTGTGAGGAGATGGGGGTGGGGAGTGTGTGTGAGGAGATGGGGGGTGGGGAGTGTGTGTGAGGAGATGGGGGTGGGGAGTGTGTGTGAGGAGATGGGGGTGGGGAGTGTGTGTGAGGAGATGGGGGTGGGGAGTGTGTGTGAGGAGATGGGGGGGTGGGGAGTGTGTGTGAGGAGATGGGGGTGGGGAGTGTGTGTGAGGAGATGGGGGGGTGGGGAGTGTGTGTGAGGAGATCGGGGTGGGGAGTGTGTGTGAGGAGATGGGGGGTGGAGAGTGTGTGTGAGGAGATGGGGAGTGGGGAGTGTGTGTGAGGAGATGGGGGGGTGGAGAGTGTGTGTGAGGAGATGGGGAGTGGGGAGTGTGTGTGAGGAGATGGGGAGTGGGGAGTGTGTGTGAGGAGATGGGGGGTGGGGAGTGTGTGTGAGGAGATGGGGGGTGGCGAGTGTGTGTGAGGAGATGGGTGGGGAGTGTGTGTGAGGAGATGGGGGTGGGGAGTGTGTGAGGAGATGGGGGGTGGGGAGTGTGTGTGAGGAGATGGGGGGTGGGGAGTGTGTGTGAGGAGATGGGGGTGGGGAGTGTGTGTGAGGAGATGGGGGGTGGAGAGTGTGTGTGAGGAGATGGGGAGTGTGTGTGAGGAGATGGGGGGGTGGAGAGTGTGTGTGAGGAGATGGGGAGTGTGTGTGAGGAGATGGGGGGGTGGAGAGTGTGTGTGAGGAGATGGGGAGTGTGTGTGAGGAGATGGGGGGGTGGAGAGTGTGTGTGAGGAGATGGGGAGTGGGGAGTGTGTGTGAGGAGATGGGGGGTGGGGAGTGTGTGTGAGGAGAAATGATGGGGAGTAGTGAGAATGGGGGGAAAGAGAGAGAGTATATCTGGTGGGGGAGTGAGCGAGTGAGTGGGAAGGAGAGGGAGTGTTGAGGAGAAAGAGAGAGTGTGAGGAGTGTTTCACATTTATTCCTTGGCTGTGATGGCCTGAGGATGTGAGACATGGTAAACATGTTTGTATTCCCTGCTGGCAGCTTTACATAAATTTATAATTTATTAACTGTTTTCTCACCGTGTCTGGCACCTTCCATGATTTATGCACATGTACCCCCAGGTCTCTCTGCTCCTGCATTTCCTTGAGAATTATACCCTTTAGTTTATGTCACCTCTCTTCATTCTTCTGACCAAATAGTATCGCTTCTTATTTCTCTACTTTAAATTTCATCTACCATGTGTCTGCACATTCCACCAGCTTGTCTATATCCCCATGAAGTCTATCACTATCCTCCTCACAGTTCACAATACATCTAAGTTTTGCATCATCTCAAATTTTGAAATGGTGCCCTGTACACCCAGGTCTAGTTTATTAATATAAAACAAGAAAAACAGTGAATCCCCCCATATATCATCCCCCAGTCAGAATTAAATAAAGTTTTCTACAATTCATGATTTTAATGGGATTGAATTAATTAGTTAAAATGTCAAGTTTATTTATTAGTCACAAATAGGCTTACATTCACACTGTAATGAAGTTACTGTGAAAATCCTCTAGTCGCCACACTCTGGCTCTGGTTCGGATACACTGAGGGAGAATTTGGCATGGCCAATGCACCTAACCAGCATATCTTTGGACGGTGGGGAGAAACCAGAGCACCCGGAGGAAACCCATGCAGACACAGGGAGAATGTGCAAACTCCACACAAACAGTGACCCAAGCCAGGAATCAAACCTGGGCCCCTGGTGCTGTGAGGCAGCAGTGCTAACCACTGTGCCACTGTGCTGCCCTAATTCTAAGATAAAAGCAAAATACTGCGGATGCTGGAATCCGAAACAAAAATAAGAAAATGCTGGAAAATCTCAGCAGGTCTGACAGCATCTGTGGGGAGAGAATAGGGCCAATGTTTTGAGTCTAGATGACCCTTAGTCAGAGCCACCAAGGGTCAGGTTGCGCTAATGAAGGGTCATCTAGACTTGAAACATTAGCTCTATTCTCTCCCCACAGATGCTGTCAGACCTGCTGAGATTTTCCAGCATTTTCTATTTTTGTTTCGGATTCCAGCATCCGCAGTATTTTGCTTTTATCTTAGAATTAGGGCAGCACAGTGGCACAGTGGTTAGCACTGCTGCCTCACAGCACCAGAGGCCCTGGTTCGATTTCCGACTTGGCTCACTGTCTGTGTGGAGTTTGCACATTCTCCGTGTCTGCATGGCTTTGCTCCGGTTTCTTCCCACAGTCTGCTGAGATTTTCCAGCATTTTCTGTTTTTGTAATTAATTAAACTGTTGCATAATGAAATTCTAGCCAAGTTAAAGACTAGTGTTTCAAATACCACGTGGTTCTAAATAAAATGCCTACTGGCACTAATACTCTTCCTGACAAAACATAGTTTTACTGGCATTTGGGACTAAAATGATTAATACATTTAGAAATCATATAGCCAACACATTTTCTTCATGCTCCTGCAACTCAAAATTTTTAACTGCACCTCTGGTATGGAATGAAAATTGCACTTCTCACTTTCCCGCCCTCCCTGTACCACAATATTACCCCTTGTGCCTTGAAGAGATGCAACCCTGGCCAAACAGTGAAGGAACACCATGATAAGAATGAGGATGCAGACATAGCACTATCATTTGATTTTACATTTTCATTCACCAGTTCACATATTGACACTGCACATATCTTAAAGATAGATTATAGGCAGGATTTGCACATTGGGCACAAGTGGGCTGCAGAAAGGGCAGGAGCAAGGGTAGTGCAGGTGCCAGCTTGCCAAGGGTCAGGTTGCACAAGTTCTGCTGCAGAAGATTCAGATGGTGACTTTGATGAAGCAGCCTATTGAAGAATCATGATGGCAGCATTGGAAAAGCTGTTAGAAAGCCAGCTTCAATGTCCAGGAGCATGGAGAACACCTTGCGCAAAACATTGCGCAGCGGCTGGAGCCCTTCTATTCAGCATGAAAAGTAGTTGCCAACTCCATTCACACACTTGTGGACTAAATCATGACGCAGTATCTGATGGCCAATGTTATAGCTTCCACTACAGCAATCGCCCAACATCTGAATGCTATAGTGAAAGCTGGGACTACCATCACAGAAGGTAACCTCGCTGGCATACAGATGCTGTGATGGTTGTGGATTACGGTGTGGAAAGAGGGTGTCACTGCAGTGTAGCATCTATCTTAATAGGACTGCACGGGTGCCATCCCAGTGGCAGTGGCTCCATGGAGCACAAATCTGCTGTCTTCTAAGGAAGCTTGCATTTGTCCTCCTGCCCCAGCAGTTCCTTTGCTTGTCAGGCAACCAGCTCAGACTGCAGCTACCCATGCCAAGTTGTTGCAGTTCCCCAGCCGGTTCTTCTGGGCCCAGAGTTGCTCTTGGTCAGTATGTAGGGCCTTCTGCAGTCTCCCCCGCTGCAAGTCCATATCAACCACTGAGGTAATACTGTGTAGAACCACCAAGACAGGCAAAGATACATGAGTGCATACACGAGGATGATTATTTGACTTTTGTATACAATACAACACGATTGGTTTATCAATTCGGTTTGGCTTGTTCATGTTGTAGTGACTTTTATTTTTGCACTGTGACCAAATGGATACTGTGATGGCCAATGACAGAAGGAAGGTCAGTTATGTGACTGTTGGTGAATAGGGAAATGCAGCTGTCATTACTGGTTTGCATTTAGATGACTCCTTCATATATAACCTGGGCATAAAGGAACCATCTTGATAGTTTTCCCCTTTCCTCTAATGCCACTTCCTCCTCTTCCTCCATCTCCTTTTGCTCCTTCTCCTCCAGTTAATCAGCTGTTTGTCACATACCTTGGTGATAAACTTTGTCCCACCATGATTGCAAGGTTGTGCAGCAGACAACCAGATCACCGGAACTCAGGAAACCTGCTCTGTTGAGTAACTGCAGGGCTCCTCCTGAGTGGTTCAGGCAATGGAATTGGAATTGTTGTTTTATCACATTTCATACAGGAGCTTGACTTTCACTCTATGCCTGCTAGGCACGTGCGAGGGTGCACAATGGAGTTATGTGCCATATTGTGAGGAGATGGATCCACGCCTGCATCACCCTTTGGTTTGCCAAAGTGGCTGAATTGCAGCTAGTACAACAGACCCTTGAAAAATTAAGGCATCGTGAATTCTGTCAGGATAATGGGCATTCAGGAGCTAAGCAAGGCATGAAGCAGTAAGAGCAGAGAAGGAAACTTCAGGACAGGCTGGGCATAAAGCAGTGAGAGAGGAGAGCAAGACTTCGGGGGGAGTGGGGCATTAAGAAATGAGAGAGGAAGGAGTGGAGAATTAAGAAGCGAGAGAAGAGAGCGAGAGCAGGAGAAGTGGGACTGAGCTGTTAAGCCCGTGAACAGATAGTGCCTGTTCGAAAATAAACATTGATGTTTCATTAAGAGTTTCTACAGGTACTTAAAAAGGAAATGAGTATCTAGAGTGTGTGTTGGTCCTCTAGAGAGTGTATCTGAGGGATTAATGAGAAATGAGAAAATGGTAGAAGCATTGAACAAATTTTGTCTGTTTTCAGTGTAGCTTACACAAATAACATCACAGAAATAACTCTAAATCAAGAGATGAAAGGGAGGGAGGAACTTAAAACAATTACAAAAAAACAGGAAAGGGTACAAGAAAATTGTTGGAACTATAGCTGACAAGTCCCTACATCCTAATGGACTTCTTCCGGGGGTCTTAAAATAAGTGGCTGCTGAGATAGGAAATGCATTGATCTTAATTTTCCAAAATTCTATAGATTCTGGAAAGGTCTCATCAGATTAGAAAATAGTGAATGTGACTCCTGTATTCAAGAAATATGGGGGAAAAAAGTAGGAAATTACTGGCCATGTGTGACAGGGAAACGGCTGGAATCTATTATTAAGGAGGTTATAGCAGGGCACTTAGAAAATCTTAATGCAATCAGGCAGAGTCAAATTGGTTTTGTGAAAGGGAAAGCGTGCTTGACTAATTTATCAGACTTTGAGGAAGGTGCACTATAAAGAGGAACCTGTAGATGTGTACTTGGATTTCCAAAAGTCACTTGACAAGTTACCATGTCAAAATGTAGCACAAAATAATGGTGAGGAGGGTAACATATGAGCATGGGGAGAGGATTAGTTAGCCAACAGGAAGGAGAGAGAGTAGAGATAAATGGGTTTTTGCGTTATTTTCAGGTTGCCACAGGGATCAATGCTGGAGCCTCAACTATTTACAATCTATGTCAATGATTTGGATGAAAGGACCAAATGTATGGTTGCTGAATTTGCTGATGACACAAATATAGATAGGAGATTCAGTTATGAAGAGGTTATAAGGAGTCTGCAAAAGGGTATAGATAGGTTAACTGAATGGGCAAAAATTCAGCACATGGAGTATATAATTTGGGAAAATGTGGACTTGTTTACTCTAGCAGATAGAATAGAAACAGCATTTTATTTAAATGGAGAGAGCTTGCAGAACTATGCAGTACAGAGGGATCTGGGTGTCCTTGTACATGAATTACAAAAAGTTAATATGCAAGTGATTAGGATGGTAAATGGAATGTTGCCATTTATTGCAAGGGAAATGGAATATAAAAGTAGGATATTTTCCCTACAGTTGTACAGCACATTGGTGAGACCAGTAGAGGCAGGATCGTTGAATATGTTTAAGACTGAGTTAGATAGATTCTTGACTGACAAGTTGTCAAAAGGTATGGGGTAAACAGGAAAGTAGAAACCACAATCAACTCAACCATGATCTTATCAAATGGCAGAGCAAACTCAAGGGGCCAAATTGTTCTGTCCTGCTCCTAATTTGTATGTTATTACATCTGTATGTTCCTTTTCATCACATTTTTCTGCACATGAGCTAAAGAAATATCACTTATTATGGGATCAGGGAATTCATTGGGACTGACATTCTTGCACTGGGCTCTCAGTGGAATTAAGATATCTGTGCCTCTTTCACCAACTGACCTGGATACAATTCAGAGACAAATATCCAGCTACAGCATCATTCCTAGCAATCACGGGGTTACAAATAACATTCTCAAAAGCGATTGGAGGTGTGCAATAAATGGCAGCCTTGCCAGCAATGCTCACCTCACAAGAACAATTTTTTTTTAAATGTCAGCTATAGTTGTCCTTTAGATGAGGTCAGCAAATGTTAATAGTTGAAATGTTGATCAGTTTAATGGCTGGTTCACGTAATATGTCAGCATCAGATAAACATATACAGCTGTAGTAATTCAACAAAACACCAGTTTCCTGTCACCAACACCCTTTATTGTGCACCAACTGAAAGGGCTTACAGGTAGTCGACACCTCGGGACCTACAACTCTGATACGGGTAAAGGAACAAGGTTAAAAACCCCCGCTGGCTGCTTCCCATTGGGCAAGCCTCTGCTCACTCAATAAGGAAGTTCATAGTTTATGAAGCCCATGGGAGATCTATTGATGATTCCCTTAATGGCCCTTGTGGCCATCATAACACCAGCCATTTTCTTTTAAGAGGTGTGGATGACGAGTTCAACCACTAATTCACAGAACTTGGAAATGATCATTGTCAAATTTGCTTATCTTGACAACCAAGTAAGGAATTCACCATGCAATGCAACATATAATTTAGGGAAATAAAAATACTAAATAAACCAGTCAGAGAAATAGTTATTAAAATGAGGAAATTAATCCACAGCAAATTTGCGATGGCATCGTATAGATGTAGCTGTGATCCCCAAGTCACCAAGTACTACAGGAAGAAATAGTCCAACAGGTTCCTGTTTAGAAAATAATTGTAACGTGACAAAGATTTTTCTTGGATGGAAATGCATAGTTTAGCCCTTTGGCAGTTGATTGTGTTTGTTATTTAAATTTACCAATTTTGAACCAGAGTTTTGATGTTTTTTATTTCTATTTCGAAGCACTGAAATTACAGGTTCCTTCCTTTGTAAAGCTTATTATAGAGTAGTAATGAGCAGTTGCATTTGGGCCAACACCATCACATTACGAGGGAGTGGTTCTATTTACACAAACCACGATGTATCGTGTTTGGAAAAAGCAAAACAAAAGGCTCTCAAAACATTTTAGAAGTTATTACTTTCTTAAGCTCCTTCACCACCTTACCTGGCACTTCTACAACCTGTCAGATTCCATTAAATTTGGCAAAACAACAATGTAGCCAACTAATATGGATTTATGCTATTACTGGTTTCCATGTTGCTTTGTGAACTCTTACCATTAATCTCACTCAGCTTCATTAACAGAAAAACCTATAATTCACTGAACATCCAGAGTGTAATAGACAGCAGGCAAAGAACTGCTTTGAAAGCCAGATTTGTTGAAAGTTTCTGTGATGCATTCATCCTTAAACAGCCTGCCCTCTCTGAGCTCTTCAAGGAAGATAATTGTGTGAACAGATGGCTTGCATTGGACAAGGCATATCCCCTTGCTACTATGGAAATGACCCAAGAGTTGTAAGAGCAGCAGTTGAGGAGGATTACAACAAAACCTATCTCTCTCCCAGAGTGCTTGTAATAAATTGAGGGCAACTCGATGTGGCTCAAAGTAACAGAGGATTTATTGCCAATGATAAATAGTTATTTACAATAAAGATCAGACAGTATTAACTATGCAACAGTACAACGCTCCAACTGAGGATCCTCTACAACCCAGGACATGCGCCCTTGCACCTGATTGGCTCAGCTTCCACCTCGACACTCCATAGGGTCTGGCCCGATCATGTGGCCCTCAGGGAATGCCCCATAATGGGCCATGCTACAACACTCCTTCCCTCCACCTCTTCCCTCTCCCTCCACCTCTCCCCCCCCCCCCCCCCAACTCCTGAATTTGCCTAAGGATGAAACAAAAAGAACATCATTAATAGAGGCAGACAAATTACAAAATACATAAGGAATACCCCAGGGAAACTCATCATAAGTTTATTCGATCCAGGGACTTCTGGACAGCTAGAACACCTCAGTATACTTGGCTCTTCTGGAAATGAAGAATCAGGTTGAACAGATGTGAAAGGCAAACTCATCAATCCTGGGTCTAGATCCTCCTCTGTTGATGCTGTTTCCTCAGCTTGTTCCACTAACGCTTTGGAGGCTGGGTTGTAAGGTGCTGATCTGACATGGTGAATACCATTTGATTTGATATATCTTTGAAACTCCTCCATTGTGAATGATTGTTTGAAACTAAGACCTCCAGGATGCCATGAATGGCAAACATTTTCCTCGATTTGTCAGTGGTGGCAGTGGCCATTGTGAACTTCATCAACAGGACATCCAACCACTTTGAGTGTGTGTCTACTAATATAAGGAACATATGACCTATAAATGGTCCTGCAAATTGATATGTATTCTTGCCACGGTCTACCCGGCCATTCCCAAGGATGCAGATTCACCAGCGGTGGCAAGGCCTGTTGGACTTCACAACTGGAGCATATTGACCATTCTTTTGATTTCTTTATCGATGCCCAGCCACCAGATATAACTTCTGGCTAGTGTTTCCATCTTGCTTTGTCCCAGATGTGAGTCGTGCAATTCCTGTAATAAAAATCATCTCTCTTGGGGTGGGATTATAACCTTAGATCCCCCACAACAGGAGTCTTCACAGGTTACCTCTGTCACTGTGTGTTGGTCAAGTTTATACAGTTCTGACTTACCATATCGCCATCCTTGCATCACCATTTTTTTTTAGCTTTCAAAAACATTGGATCTCTTTCTGTCCTTATGTGCTTAGCTTAGACTGGCACAGTCTCTATCAGGTGCAGTGCCTGCACTATCTTTTGTGGAACCATCGGTGATGCTACTGTCTGTGGCAAGGACAATGGCTGGTCCCTTGTCGGGCTCCTCATCCAGTTTTTTAAAGGAGTTAAACTAACCATTGTGGGTTTTTTTGCACCTTCTGTCCTGGTTGCTTTCACTCTGCACCAAGCTTGTAAAGACCCTTTTTGTTGCACTTTAAACATATATAATCTCTGCATTGGCCAGTGTCTAGGGAATGTTCTCTCCCACATCAAAAACAAACTTCTGTCCTTCTTTCTTTTCTCCCTTTTTTGGGCTCTGCTGCACCCACACAACAGCTGTTTCCCGCCACAACAGTTCACCTCATTGGGCTTACCTTACAACTCACCTATGCTCTGCTCAGCGCCTTCAGTCACCTGACCAACTCCACACTATTTTCTAAAAAGATTTTGGTCTCACCCAGTAACTTCTGTATGATTTGGCTGTTTATACCACAGACCAAACAGTCCCTTAACCTTTCTCCTAAAGTTGGGCCGAATTCGCAATGCTTTGCTAATCCTCTCAATCTGGCCACGAAGCCCGATACTGTCTCCCCTGGTTTCCGGACTGCTGAGTGAAATTTGTGCGTCAACATAATGATTGAGGATTGGAGGTTGAAATTATTTTTTTTACAAACTCTGGTGAAATGACTTTGTGTCTGGAACATCTGGCGATGTTAAACTTCTCACTAAGCTGTAAGTCTGTGAGCCACAGACTATGAGCCTTTCGCTTTTCATCTGCTGTTATTTCATTTGCTACAAAGAAGTAATGCAGCCTTTTAATACACTGTCTTTACTGTTTTCCACTTCAGGGTTAAGTGGTTCAATCTTTCCAATCAAAGATATTTTAATGTTCATATGTACCTTGCTTCTTTGTATTTTTGAAGCTCAAGTCTCTAGCCACTAGCCATGCACTACGATCCCTAACAACTTAGAAAGTTTGTCCTCGCCGCCAGCATAATAAATCAGTCGCTCTGTCGCTCAAAGTTACAAAGGATTTATTGCCAATGATAAATAGTTATTTACAATAAAGGGTCAGACTGTATTAACTCAAGAACCTAGAATGTCAAGAAAAGTAGATCAGTTGTGACAGAAAGTAGAAATTCTCACAAAGGAGTGTGAAGACCCTGAGAAACTACTAACAAAAGGAAAACTCTGTAATAACAAGCTTTAAGCTAACACAAACAGCAAGAAGTCAGTGCTGGAACAGGAAAAGAAGTCACTGTGGAATCAGAGTGGTTGTTTGAATGCAGAATTAACAACTAAAACTGATGAAATGTTGGAACTTCATTGTGAAAAGAGCAATCATTTTCATGAACTTGGTTCCAGTCTGAAGAGCATGAAAGATAAGATGTGCAGTATGAAGATGTGGCAGAGGAAATTCAGACTTAAAAAGTAGAAAAAGAAAACATTCGGAAACAGATTAGGGATCTAAAAAGTTAATTGACTGAGTCTAAGGAACAGTCAGTGACCATGGAAGGAAGATTCCAAAAAGAATTGAATGCTTCGGTGAAGTAGGTAAACTTGTAGAAGAGTTCCAGAGATAACCGTGAAACAAAGACAATCGAACTATTACTCTATTTATTTTCAACATGTTAATGCTCATATTAAAATAGCACTCAATGTATTAGCCAGTGCAGAACCGTAGGGCAAGAAACTCCTAGGATCCATTTGGTTTGTTTGATATGACACTACTCACCCGTGAACCACACCGCCTCCGAGAGTCAGATTACAGGCTGTCATCTGTACCAGAAAAACAAGTACACACTTAATTAAAAGTTGCAATTAAAAGTTGCAATCAAAACTCTCATTCTCTGGCCACAGACCCCCTGCCCTGCCTTTCCCCATGATGGTACACAGAGACCAGCAATATGAAAACTGTTGGTTGCCTCTTTTTCTAGCCACAGGTTAGAATAAGTGGGAGCCAACAGTATTTGCATCTTGAAATGGTGATGGACACTCCCAAGACACTAAGACCACACCATTTGCATTGCTGAACAGCCCCTGAAATCCCTGCATATATTTGTAGACCTTTGGTACAATAATTGCAATATAACAGTATCATCCTTTTCCAAGATTCTCTGTTTACTGAATATGTATCTATCAATTTTAATGATTACCACTGTTATATTGTTGTTAGAAAGTTTGTTATATAGAACATAAGAAATAGGATAAGTAGACCATTCAGCCCTTCATGCGTGCTTTCTTCTGCACAGGCATCACACTAGACATACCTTATAAATTCTGGTTTGATGCTTGACTGACACTAAGTTTTTGAAAGCTCAGCACCATTTTTATAGCTACTTGCAATTGTCTTTCATTCACTTTAACTTCAGTTGAAGTTTGCCTGTTTCTGATTTTCCTATGTTAGCTTTTTGCTGTGGGAAATTAAGATGATGATGAACTAATAAGTATGAATGGACTGTCGATCAGTCTGCAACAGATCTCTTTTTTAAAAATTTGTTCATGGGATATGGGTGTCACTGGCTGGGCCAGCATTTATTGCCCATCCATGAGGGCATTTAAGAGTCAACCAAATTGCTGTAGCTCTGGAATCACATGTGGGCCAGACCAGGTAAGGACAGCAGATTTCCTTTCCTAAAGGACATTAGTGAACCAGATGGGTTATTTTTAATGACAATTGACAATGATTTCATGTTCGTCAGTAAACTTTTAATTCCAGATATTTTTTATTGAACCCAGGTCCTCAGAGTATTACCCTGGGTCTCTGGATTACCAGTCCAGCAACGATACCACTAGGCCACCACCTCCCCTCCAGAGTGCCTCATAAAAAATGAAATAGTAAAATTAACAAAATATTTTAATAAGTAGTATTGCCTATTAACAGAAGAACAGGAGTAGCCCATTTAGTGCCGCCGCCCCAAACCTGAACCATCATTCAATGAGATTGTGGCTGATGATCTAACTCCATATAACTGCCTTTATCCCATATCCCTTAATACTTCTGGTTTAAAAAAATCCATCAATCTCAGATTTAAAATTAACAATTGATCAACTGAACAGTTTAATGGTGATTACTCACATCCTTTGGTCTTGACCCTAGTAATTTCCTGACAACTGATGTCAGGCTAACTGGTCTAGAATTCCTTGGTTTTCCACTGTCACTTTCCTTAAATAGCGGACTGACTTACACAATTTATCAGTCTAACAGAATGTTTCCAGAATCTAGTGCACTTCATTAGATTATAATTCAGGCATATATAGAATGTTCTTACTGACTTTCTTTAAAATCCTGGCATGAAAACCATCTGGTCCTTGAAATTTGTCACTCGATAGTGTCACTACTTTCTTTAATGCTGTTAATATTGGTGAGTACCTCTCTCTGATTTAATATTAGTTTCCTTGAAATGGCTGACCACACCATCATGCGTCAAAGCCTCTCCATTGTTACCCAGCTGGTTCTTGGTCCCATTCTTATCAATCCAATCATAGCCAGAGAATCATCTACATTGCCTTCTCTTCAGACTCCCACACCATTACCTCTAGTTTCCCGCCAGGATCTATCTTGGCACATTCAGACATGCCATTAACATGCTGAAAACACAGGGTCAGTTTTCACATATATGCTGATGACACTCAAATCACCACCACCTCACTCAACTCATCCATTGTCTCTAAATGATCAGATTGCTTATCTGACATCTAGTACAGGATGTGCAGAAATTTAATCCTATTAAGTATTGAGAGGGCCAAAGCCATTATCTACAATGCCCGCTACAAGCACCAATCCCTAACCATCAACAACATCCCTCTCCCAGGGAAATGTTTGAAAAAGACTGTTGCTCAACCTTGGTGTCTTATTTAGAACATAGAACATGGAAAGCCACAGCACAAACAGGCCCTTCGGCCCACAAGTTGCGCCGATCACATCCCCACCTCTAGGCCTATCTATAGCCCTCAATCCCATTAAATCCCATGTACTCATCCAGAAGTCTCTTAAAAGACCCCAACGAGTTTGCCTCCACCACCACCGACATCAGCCGATTCCACTCACCCACCACCCTCTGAGTGAAAAACTTACCCCTGACATCTCCTCTGTACCTACCCCCCAGCACCTTAAACCTGTGTCCTCTCGTAGCAACCATTTCAGCCCTTGGAAATAGCCTCTGAGAGTCTACCCTATCCAGACCTCTCAACATCTTGTAAACCTCTATCAGGTCACCTCTCATCCTTCGTCTCTCCAGGGAGAAGAGACCAAGCTCCCTCAACCTATCCTCATAAGGCATGCCCCCCAATCCAGGCAACATCCTTGTAAATCTCCTCTGCACCCTTTCAATGGCTTCAACATCTTTCCTGTAATGAGGTGACCAGAACTGCGCGCAGTACTCCAAGTGGGGTCTAACCAGGGTCCTATAAAGCTGCAACATTATCTCCCGACTCCTAAACTCAATCCCTCGATTAATGAAGGCCAGTACGCCGTACGCCTTCTTGACCGCATCCTCCACCTGCGAGGCCGATTTAAGAGTCCTATGGACCCGGACCCCAAGGTCCTTCTGATCCTCTACACTGCTAAGAATGGTACCCTTCATATTATACTGCTGCTTCATCCCATTGGATCTGCCAAAATGGATCACCACACACTTATCCGGGTTGAAGTCCATCTGCCACTTCTCCGCCCAGTCTTGCATTCTATCTATGTCTCGCTGCAACTTCTGACCCCTCCAAACTATCCACAACACCACCTACCTTGGTGTCGTCAGCAAACTTACCAACCCATCCCTCCACTTCCTCATCCAGGTCATTTATGAAAATGACAAACAGCAAGGGTCCCAGAACAGATCCCTGGGGCACTCCACTGGTCACTGACCTCCATGCAGAGAAAGACCCCTCCACAGCCACTTTCTGCCTTCTGCAGGCAAGCCAGTTCTGGATCCACAAGGCAACAGCCCCTTGGATCCCATGCCCTCTCACTTTCTCAAGAAGTCTTGCATGGGGGACCTTATCGAACGCCTTGCTGAAGTCCATATAGACCACATCCACCGCTCTTCCTTCGTCAATGTGTTTGGTCACATTTTCAAAGAACTCAACCAGGCTCGTAAGGCACGACCTGCCCTTGACAAAGCCGTGCTGACTACTTTTGATCATACTAAACTTCTCTAGATGATCATAAATCCAGTCTCTCAGGATCCTCTCCATCAACTTACCAACCACTGAGGTTAGACTCACCGGTCGG
Source organism: Mustelus asterias (assembly GCF_964213995.1). NCBI lineage: Eukaryota > Metazoa > Chordata > Chondrichthyes > Carcharhiniformes > Triakidae > Mustelus > Mustelus asterias. The sequence continues at coordinate 82,868,471 of NC_135808.1, forward strand.
TAATTTCCCGGGCTGTCCCTGTTCCCTTTCTTGAATATAGGGACCACATCTGCAATCCTCCAATCCTCCGGAACCTCTCCCGTCTCCATCGACGATGCAAAGATCATCGCCAAAGGCTCCGCAATCTCCTCCCTCGCCTCCCACAGTAACCTGGGGTACATCCCATCCGGTCCCGGCGACTTACCAACCTTGATGCCATTCAATAGTTCCAACACATCCTCTTTCTTTATGTCCACATGCTCGATCCTTTCTGTCCACCGCAAACCAGCAGTACAACCACCCAGATCCCTTTCCACCGTGAATACCGAGGTAAAGTATTCATTAAGCAGCTCCGCCATTTCTAACGGTTCCGCACAAACTTTTCCCCCTTCACCTTTTAAGGGTCCTATGCCTTCACATCTCATCCTTTTACTCTTGACATTTGACCCAGCAATGAGCTTCTGACCAAATCCACACCATCAATAAGACTGTTTACTTCCACCTCCTTAATGTCACCTGACTCTGTCCCTGCCTCAACTTATCTGCTACTGAAACTCGCATCTATGCCTTTGTTAGCTCGAGACTTGACTATTTAATGCACTCTCGGCCAGCCTCCCAGATTCTAATTTGAGGCCATCCAAAATTCTGTTGTCCATGTACATACCAGCAACAAGTCCTGTACATCCATCACCTCTGTGCTTGTTGGTCTACATTGGCACCCAGTTAACCCCCTCTTCTCTCTCTAATCTCTTCCAGCTCTCCACAACCCTTCAATTTTTATCTGCGCTCCTTTAATTCTGACCTCATCAACATCCCAGATTTCATATGTAAGCTGATTATACCCAATTCTATCAGTCCATAACTTCTCTTGACCCTGTGACCACTTCTGTGTTGGCAGTCTTCCTGGCATCAAACATAGATGAGCCATGACTTCTCCAACTGAACCCAAAGAAGACTGAAGCCATCACTCCAGACCTGACCACAAGCTCTTTTGCCACTGATTTCATACAAACTTATGGTCATCCCACCTCATCTCTTCTTCCATGACTCACTGGCATTCTCTATCTATTCCTGCTTATTAATTCCTGTTCCCAAACTTCACCCCCCATTTCCCCCACCTCCAAAAAGTGCCTTGTGATATATTCTATGTTTAAGTTTAAAATAGAAAGATTCGGCATCAAAATATAGTATTGTGTTTATTGGGTACGGTTTACTTCCTGTCAATATACACAGTAAATCTGACCCAAATAAACACAAACCATATGTTGTTTGAAAAATGCTGGGTGGTTGATGTATCACTGCCTTTCAGAACAATTGCCTCAGCCTGTGGTGCTGTTCTTACTATGCAGCATTTTTCTATTTTTCTTCTCTGAGTTCCTTTGGGTGACTGGGTCCAATCATTATTGGCTTAAACCAAATCTTTTTGAAATAATTTTTGATTGTCTTTAGGGAAATAACCACAATTGTTTGGATTGTTTCCAATAATTCTATACTTGAGTGGATTATCCTGCAGGGAGTGGGGATTTTGCCTACTGAGGATCTACCCTCGGTGTTACATCTGTGCTTTGAAATCCTAGAGTGCAGCTGCTCGTCAGCAACTGCTAAATTTTACCCGATTTATATTACTCAGTTGTATTTTTATTTTAAAAAGAGCAGTAGTGGGTCAGTACCATTGCTGTTTGATGAATGTTCCAGAATTTGCTAATGGGCAAACCAGTTGACCTTAAACCTTCCTTGGCAGTATGTTGATGTGCTTTGACGTTTGTGTTAAGCTGCAGGGAGGGGAGGCGGGAGGGGAGGAGTAAAGATACTATTAGTGATTTATCCAGGACTAGGGAACAGAGAGAGAGAGAGAGAGCAGAGTGAAGTCTGGAGGGGAAGGTCTTCTGCTTGTTGACTTGCACTCGGACAGTGTCTTCAGCACAACGAGTACTTGGAGAATAACGGACCTGTGCTTTTCTCTGTGTAAAGCTGTTACAGCCGACCGGCTCATTTTGACTGCTGCTATTTGGTAAATGTGAAGATGAATGCTGCTGTTCAGTCGAATCGTTATCATCCTCTCTTCTTGGAACTTGATTTCCTGTGAGGTTTTTTTTTAGATAAAGGCTCGCAGTATTTCCCATTGACTGCATCTAGGTTCTCTTGACTGGGAGATGGCTCCTCTGTGGCTGGCCATGCTATCAAAGAGCAGCCCTATCTACCGAGACTCCCTCTTCTCCTTCTCCTTGTGCAGTGCCCGTAACATGGAGAGGGAAATTATCTTACTTCGCAAACAGATGGAGAAGGAGCGAAGTCTGCTACATGGGCAGCTGAAAAATTTAAGGCAGCAGCAGCAGATCCTGGCTGCAAGCACCAGAGAGGAACTTGACAAGTAAGAGATGCACTCTAGCTTTATCTTAATCAGTGAGGCAAAGGTGCCATAGGGGTTTTTTGTTAACCCCTTATTTAAATGAGTTGCCAATAAGCGTGCAGCAAAATCACTGGTTATACTTTTTGTGAAATTCATTGTCTGTTCAGACTGTAAAACATGCATAAACTTGGAAAGTTAGAGATTGGAGCAAGGGCAAGTTGCAAAGCTATGTGTGAAGGTATCAGTCTGAAATGTGGTTTATCAATGAAAATGTCCTAAAGTTGAGTAAGAAGTTAACACCTGCAGCTTAATGAAGTTGCTGAGGTTTATTTCGTTGCAAGTTTTGGGGGTGGCATGGTGGCATAGTGGTTAGCATTGCTGCCTCACAGCTCCAGGGGCCTGGGTTCAATTCCCAGCTTGGGTCAATGTCTGTGTGGAGTTTGCATGTTCTCCTCATGTCTGCGTGGGTTTCCTCCGGGTGCTCTGATTTCCTCCCACAGTCCAAAAATGTGCGGGTTAGGTGCATTGACCACGCTAAATTGCCCCTTAGTGTCCCAGGATGTGTAGGTCACAGGGATTAGCGGAGTAAATGTGCGGGGTTGTGGGGATAGGGCCTGGGGTGAGATTATTGTCGGTGCAGACTCAATGGGCCGAATGGCCGCCGCCTCTACTGTAGGGTTTCTATGATTCTATACTGAGGGCCTTGCTTTGCTTTTGGGGCTCTCTGTTTTAAAAGTTGCTATAATGCAGTAGTTATATATGTTGTAGCTTGGTGAGTCATAGAGGTTCATACAGTTGTTGTATATACACAGATTAATTACATTGACTATATTAACCTGTATATACAATAGTGGGTAGATTGTTATAGGATCTTTGTAGATATAGGTTAATATAGCCAGTATATATAGGTTATTCTCGTCCCTATTACAGACGGATGTAGTCATTGTGTGCAAGTTATTACAGGTTAATTAATATTGTTAGTGTGTGAGTGGGTTATTACAGGGTAATATGGTCAGCATGTGTAGGTTATTACAGTCTCTGTACAGATTATACGTAGATCAAATAATAAACTAATTACAGGTTAATATTGTTAGAATGTGTAGATTATTACAACTGCTGAATATACAGTTAATATTCTCTGCATATACAAGTTAATGAACTAACTGTGTGTGCATTATAGGTTAATACAATTGCCCTACATACAGTGTAACAGTTATTGAATATAAAGTGTAAGTTAGTATCTGTACTAATTTACAAAGTTAGTACAGATACTCTATTCACAGTTTAAGACAATCGTTGTAAATACTGGTTCATACAATTACTGTAATGCAGGTTAATACAATGCTGTTATGTGCAAGGCACCAGGAATTCATTCATTGCTTATGTAATTAATACAGATGCTATATACCAGATTAATATAATTGCTGCAAATACAGGTTAACGTACTCACTCTATATTCTGGTTAATGTGCTTGCAGTATGTAAAGTTAATTTTCTCACTTGGTACAGGAATGAAATGATTGTACAGGCAGGCTAAAGCAATCACGGTACACACGGGCCAAGACAGTTACTATACAGGCAATGTGGAAGCTTTATACACAATTTACCAATTCGCTGCACAGTCAATGCAATTGCTGTTTATATGGGTAAATGTCCTCACTGACACAGGTTAGAGTCCTCGGTGTACAATTAATACAACAAGCTAATGTACTCACCGCAATTAATGTAAGGATTGTATTTGAAGATTAATGCAATTGTTTTAAATACAGACCAATATTGTCACTATACATACAATGCAATGCAGAAGTTGTGCATACTATTTAATTTAGTTGCTATATGTTTGAGTTAATACAATCCATTTATTTACAGATTAAATGGAGTTGCTTTTTGTACTGTCACTGGTAAATACGGTTCCTGAGCAGAAATATGGACACAACTGTTCTGCCTCCAGGTTATTACAGTTGTGTTTATTAATGAAACCACTATACACAAATCACTGTACATACAGGCCAACGCAGTCCTACACACAGGTTAATACAACATTGCGAATGCAGGCAAATGGAGTGTGCTGTATGTAGCTGCCAATACTGTTCATGTAAGTACAGGTTAATAGAATGATTGCATATAAAGGTAAATAATAATCACTGTTAGATAATACAGTCCAGCTGTACATAATTCTGCTGATTTTCTTGATAATTATAGAAAACAATGCCCACAGAAATTGGAATGTAAGGATTATTTCAGCCACTTTGGCAGTAATGAAATCTGTCTCAGTGGCACTTATCTTGAATCTTGCTCTTTTCCTAATTGGTGTATTTTTATGATGTAATTTTGGATGACACCATTGAAATAAACCTTCTATTCTGGATCACAGTTTATAATTAAGTCTGGGGCAGATTGTTAATTGTTATCTGCACATCCTAAGATGAAAAATTATATTCAGAATCACACTGTGTGGTTTAAAGTATAGTGGGTTTGGCTTCCTCTTTAATAACAAGTCTACAAGTGGAAGATATCCCTCTCCACCCATTATTGTGGTAGAGGAGAACTTTACTCGGTCCCTGCTTGTGCTGTATCTTATGAGCTTGGTATTTGATATGGAAAGTTTTCCACTTTTGATACCTCAATAACCATGCAGTGGGCTGGTTTTTAGGGGTTGGGTGTCATATTGCTTGCTCCCTCCCTTTCTCTGTTAGAAAGCTCAGGCACAAACTGAAAAAGGGAAGCTGTCCTGCAGCAATATTATGCTACAGACAGCCTTAACAAGCTCAAAGTGGGGCTTCTGCCCTTCAGTAGAAGAAAGTCCATCCCTCTACTCTGACTGGCTGGCAGTTTTTGTGGTTCCAGCAATACCAGACTCAATAGAGTCTGAAAGAAGATAACGTGGATCCTGGACTCAGGTAAGTCTGGGACTTTTGGGTGGAGAGGGATCCAGCACCCTGGGAAAAGAGGGAAGGAAGTTGGGGGTCTGGTTTTGGAGGTCATCGGGGAGGCACAAAGTGGGGTACCACCTTGGAGGGGTATCCCCAATGCGCACAGGTAGTATCTCCCCAAAAATGAAGTGCCCCCTTTCTTCCCTATTTTTCACCAGACTCGGCAGCGCAATAAAGTTTAAAGCTTATTTATTAATATCACAAATAGGTTTACATTAACACTGCAAAGAAGTTACTGTGAAAATCCCCCAGTTGCCACTCTCCGGCGCCTGTTTGGGTACACTGAGGGAGAATTTAGCATGGCCAATGCACCTAACCAGCAAATCTTTCGGACAGTGGGAGGAAACCAGAGCACCAGAGAAAACCCACGCAGACATGGGGAGAATGTACAGACTCCACACAGTCATCCAAGCCGGGAATCGAACCTGGGTCCCTGGCGCTGTGAGGCAGCAGTGCTAACCACTGTGCCACCGTCAGTTGGCTTGTTAACCAGCTGCATTGCCCATTGATGAGTTTTTTTATAATATGGTGGGTGAGCTGCTGATTTTGCCCTGCCTGATTACCATTTTATGGAAACTGGCATGTTGACATTGGATTTATGACCCAACATAATTGCGCTGGATTTAACACATGCATGAGACGGCAGTCCCAATTTCTACACGTAAAACCCCAGTATACTAATAAACTGAGAGGTATTTGACTTGCACCTAAAATGGATGTAAAACCAGCAGATCAACTGTTCCATGTGCCAGCCTGAGCCATATTTGGCTTCAGTTCTCATTTAAATGCTGCTGGAGATCTATCTGCACCAAGTGGTTGACCTACTGCTGCTCGCCGACTGGAAATCTGCCAGTTCTCATTTCGGTCAGTAGATTGCATCTGGGGGTGATATGATTCTGGTGGAGGTAGCTCGAACACATGGGCAGTGGAGTGAATCAGAGGTTTTTTGTAGGCCCAAGAGAACTAATGCTTCTGGGCTGTACGATAATAAAAGAAAATTGTTTTATATATGGCATCCAGCAATCCCTTTTAGAGTTTTTGGTTAGGCTGTTCGAATCTTGGTACAAATATACAATGCATTTCAGTGAAAGCTCTGCCTGTTTGTAGCTGGATTTCATATATAATTTCCAGAAGTAGACATAGGATTCCAATTTACATATTTAAGGAGCCTGATGTCTGTTTCAGGCATCGAGCGCAGTTGCAGTCCAGTTTAGGTGTGACAGATTGCAACTTGACATTCACATGCCTGCTGACCATTTTAAAATTGCAGGACATTAGTTAAATTTCTGTGCTGAAACTTCTAAAATACTGTGTTGCGTTTTTACATTATGGGATGAGGCATCCTCTTTGTGCTACATTCCGACCACAATTAAAATACTGGCTGAAATTCCCTGACCTTGTTCGTGGCTGGGATTTTCCGATGCCACTGAAAGTGAATGGAGTTTTAGCAGGACGCCAAATGGGCCCCGCCACAAACGAGACCAGAGAAATGTACTCACTGTGTCTGATTTTGAGGGCCTTATGTTTGAAAGGATAACATGGAGTAGGTGGAAAAGTGATTCACTAAGATAGAACCATTGTGGTTTATAGCACAAAAGGATGCCATTCAGCCCATTGTATCAGTGTTAGAACAGGTGTCATAGCTGCAGTGTCACCTGGAAGTGTGGCATGAGAAAGGGAGCAAATAAGTTTACTTGCAGAGGGAGATGGAGAAAGAAGGACTCTCAGCAGGAGGTCTTATCAACCTATCATTTTTTGGGAGCAATTTCCTTACCTCTTCCAAAGCCAAGGGCAGTATGTAATCTCTGATTGAAGTAAATGGTACTTTCAGAAATCTGCTACCACTAGGAACCTGATCTGCAGCTTAAGGGTGTGTGACGCTGCAGTGGCAGGGAAAGTAACTGTGGCCCTCAATTTCTACCCTTTCGGGATGCTCTCAGGCTGGAATAGATGGCATCTGTAACAGCTCCCAGTTTACTGTTCATTACTGCATCAAAGAAGTGACAGTGGCTCTGTATGCCACAAGGGAACTTTGAACAAAAAGAAACAAGCAAAGCGTACTCATGGCCTTCCCAAAATAGTAGTCTTCCCTGTGGTGTAGAGTACCATCAACTCCATACACATGTCTATCAAGGTGTCTCATTTCCACACTGAAATGTACTGAAACTGCAAAGGTTAGCATGAATTCAATGGGCAGCTGGCATGTAATAAAATCATGTTGCTGAATGCCCATTATCATGGCAGCGGTCATGATGCACTCATTCTATGCCAATCCACTGATCCAGCAATCTTTCAGTCATCAAGTAAATCTAGAGTGTGCCTGCTGGGTGTCAAGGGCTACCTGTTTTACGCCTAGTTAATGGCTTTCCTCAGCTACATATGGCAAGCATATAATGAGAGCCATGCTGTCACAAGGAACATCATCAAGCTGATGATTGTGGTGTGGAAGCTAGACTCTGCTGCCTCAATTGCTCCTGTAGGAGGAGTCTCCTGCACATGCCAGAGCAGGTGTCCCGATTTGTGGTGGTGGTCTGCTACATCCTGCACAGTTTGATCATCCTGAGGGTATAGCTCTTGCCACCATGCATTTGGTGACCATTTCAGAAGAAGCAGGAAGTAGCCATATTCAGGCCAGGTTGTCTGTGATTACCTAAGTCGATTCCAGTTCCAATGAATACGACCACAGATCCATAATGTTTCAGAAAGCCGGAAAAGGATGATGGGCCAAATGGCCTACTGTGCCGTAAAATTCTATGTAAAAAAAGAACCTCTTAAACCCATTCTTTATAAACAGTTTCATAATTTCAATACATTTAATAGAAAAATGTGTAAAATTTCCCAGCAATCAATGTATATTGTGTGTTTGGAAGAATTTGGTACAGACGCTTTAGAAGGATGGCGATTTCCCCTTTAATTGAATTATTAACTTATTTGCAGACTGAGTAAAGAACTTCAGCAGAAGAACAAGCTCATTGAATCCCTGAGCTGCAAGCTGCAGAGTCGAGCAGACTCTCCCTCCAGCAGTCATGTTCTCTCGGACTCGGAGCAGTCTGACAGGGCATCATTTGTGTCAGAAGAACAGGAGTCGACCAATGACGACCTGGAAGTGTATCATTACGAAGTTGACTCGAGCAGTGAGTACTCGCACAATGATCAGCAGAGCGCAGGGCTCGAAACACAAACTACAGCAGGTGGGTTCAAAATTAATTCATTCTTTTAAACACAGGTCGAGCAAAACAATTTGTCCATCTTGTTTGATATGTATTGAAGTGAAATAAGCATCCCAAGTTGTTCCTTTAACATTTGAGTGGCGAAATAACAGTGGAAATGAAAAATTATTTTAAAGTATTTCTGTGATATTGAAATGACGATGCAAGGTGCTGCAGGTAGTTAGCATACCTCTTCCATGTCGATGAGCTGCATTAAGATTCAACTGAGGTCAATCCAGTGCAAGCCAATATTGATTTAATTTGGAGCAATTCCCATTGGGTGGAAGTCCTCAATACAAAACTGTCCACAATGCAGGTAATTCCTTAGAAAGGCAGAAGAAGCAGCTATGGGAAATGGAATAGGTCACAGTGGGACAAAGCAGACAGCAGATTATGACACAATGTTTACGTATATTGCACCAAGCCTATAAGGTAATCAAGCCGAGGAACACATAATGTGGGATTTTGGCTATCATAAGACCATAAGACATAGGGGCAGAATTAGGCCACTCGGCCCATCGAGTCTGCTCTGCCATTCAATCATGGCTGATATTTTTCTCATTCCCATTCTCCTGCCTTTTCCCCATAACCCCTGATCCCCTTATTAATCAAAACCTAGCGATCGAAATTGATAAAATGTTTATCTAATATCAGTACCAACATTTCATGTGTTACTACAGTACACAAAAAAACCCACCAAAATACCAAAAGCAATACCATAAATATATTGCAGCTATTTGTATATAGGTATCTCTACTTGTAAGGTCAATAAGTTACGGTACCGGCTAGGCTCAGCTGGTTGTTCTCTCACCTCTAAATTATAAGATGTAGTTAGACTTGAGATAAGTTGACTCCAGTGCAGTTCTGAAAGCACAATATGTGGTCTGATATCCCATCTTTCAGATGAGACATTAAAGCAGTTCCAAATATGCCTATTCTGTTGATTCAGGTAAAGATTCAGTTGCGCTGTTGAAGATGAGCAGGAAGTTTTCTCAGTGTCCTGGACTACATTCGTCATGAGTGAGGCCAACACTGGTGTTTGTCAGATGTTGCTGACTCAGAATGGCTGCTACATTGCCTGCTTGGCAAGATACATTGCACTCCACAGAACAGTGCATTGTGTCAAGTTCTTTGAGCTGTTCCAGTGTGAAAGGACATTGGATAATATTTTATGGCTTTTGCCGATTGTTAGTTAGACCCTGTTATGGAAATAGTTATTCTGTCACGTAGCTGGCCCTAATGAGAAGTTTCTATCCACTGGTTACCTAACTATAAGAAATCTAGGTCCTTTAACATTCACGTTATCCATTCAATTGCATTCACAGTTATCACAATACTTTTGCTGCCTTTAATGTATCTTGTGTGTACTGCTCATTCCAGCTTCAGATCATCATAGAGTAACCTTGTGACATCACAGAATTATTTCATGACATAATAGTGATCTCATGACATCAGAGTGATCTCATCACTTTATTAATCTTTAACATAACTTGATTTCATGGATCATTTCTTCCAGTCCCTTGAATATACTTGTATTGATATTTTTCCCTCCTCTCTCATATTGCAAAGCGATTATAATTTGACAGCCCGGATGAAGCACAATTCTGAAAAGTACGGCACTATAACCTCTCCAGTTCGGAATGCCTGGGACCATGTCATTTCTGTACTTTGGAAATTTCTAACCACAAGTGGCTGAACCAGAAAACACCATAGATATACATGTTTACCTGAAACATTAAACAATGATAAAACATAAAACAGTAATAAGAATTGTTCCTTATCCAAATACTGAATCTTCCACATTTCCACTCCCAAAGTATTGCACTAAAATGTTGCCGATTATGTTCAGAAAATGCTTGGGCCTGCTCAAAACATTACCAGACAACTGGTGTTTCCAAACAATAGATTGCCAGACTGCAGAGGTCACAGTGTATTAGCATTTTTTGCAACAACCACTACTTCTTTGGTAAATCTGTATGCAGCCCGACTGCAGGAACCATAGTCAGAATGCCGCGTGCCAAGCACAACTGTGGCTAGCTTAAACAAAAGACCAATTAACCCATTGTACCTTTACTGGTTCTCTGAATGCGCGTTATGACTCCATGCCATTCTTCTGCTTTTTCCCCCTATCCTTCCACATTGTTTCTGTTTAAATAATCTTATAATGTCCTCTTAAATGCCTCGATTGAACTTGTCTCCACCAAACTTCTAGGCAATGGATTCCAGACCTGAACCATTTGCTGTGTGAAAATATTTTTTCTCAGATCACATTTGGCTCTTTTGCAAATCACTTTAAATCTGTGCCCCCTCGTTTTTGATTCTTTTATGAACGCGAACAGTTTCTCCCTGTCTGTCTACTCTGTCCAGCCCACTCATGATTTCGAACACCTTGATCAAATCTCCACTTCGCCTTCTCTAATCCAAGGACATTAGTCCCAACTTTTCTAATCTGTTTTCATAACTGAAGTTTCTCATCCCTGGAACCATTTTTGGAAAGAGTGCAGAAGAGGTTTCCAATGTGTTCACATCCTTCCTAAAGTGTGACACCCAGAACTTACACAATACTCCAGCTGAGGTCTAACCAGGGTCTTATGCAACTTCAGCATAACCTCCTTGTTTTTGTATTCTTTGCTCCTATTAATGAAGTCTAGGATACTATATTGTTTATTAACTACTTCCTCCACTTGTCCTGCCACCTTCAATGACTTATGCTCATACACACCCAGCACCCTCTGCTCCTGCACATCCTTTAGAGTTGCATCTCTTATTTAATATCGTCTCTCCATGTTCTTCCAACCGTATACTTTTTTACATTGAACTTCATTTTTCTAACAAACCTCTTGTGAACCAACTTATCAAGCACCTCAGGAAAATGCAAATGTACAACTGCATTCCCCTAATGGATCTAGGTGGCAAATTTGGTGCAAAACTGCTTTAAAAAAAAACCCCAAAAATCACCCAAAGTTTCATGCCACATATGTATGTGTTTGTGTTTTCATTTGTTTGTAGCATTTGGTCCATCTCACTACATTGACATTTACTCTTCTCAGATGATCAAAGTCATTGTGGAAATCCATCCCAACATTCATCTCTCGCATCTGCATCATCATGTGAAAATCAAATGAAAAGCATTGCCAGCAGCTCACCCCAGCAACCTTCCATGGACACCGTTAAGTCAGAAAAAGGTATGGTCAGAGGCTGGCCATTGGATGGAGTTTTAATTGGGGCACTGCAGTGACTTAAATGAGTAAAGTGGGAGAGAGGACCAGAGTTCACCTTTGTGCGTGCAATATTCTGAGAGCTGATAAAGTTTCTCAGTTTTCTGAGTAAATCTGCAGCATTGTTTAAAGCTGGATTACCTCAAGTGCAGCATTGCAACCACTTGGTGCCACTTGTTTGCTCAGGACATCTCTTGGGAACATGCAATTACTGCAAGGTTATTAAGATGCAGAGGATGATATGAATATGAATGGTGTGTTAAAAGCTGTGTTCCACACTGTGAGATTTCAATTTCAGTCACACTGGCTAGCCAAACAGTAAATGAAGCCCAAAGAATAACATTTCTGTCAAAGTTCTCCCAATCACCCACCTGGCGATAGGTCTGTGAGAGAAAAATTATGTAAACTGGCTGAAGTTACAGTGGACAATTGGGAGAACCCTCCTGGAGAAATTGATGACATAAGTGTTTTCTCACACAGGAAACATTAGCAGAGTAGTTCTGCCAGTTGTCATCATGCATCCTCTAGCAATGGCACATGGGTATAGTAATATAGTTGTACTGTACTGGCAATATTGAGATTTCAACTCTGCAAGATTTGCATTAAGTTCAGTAAATCTGTGACCAGGCCCTCATTGTCATAGAAACCCATTGTTTGCATTCATGTCCTTCAAGGGGGCAAACCTACCACCTGTTACCCAATCCCACTCAATGAACTGGCATGGTAAACCATTCGATTATAGAAAGTAGTCACTGCTGAAGGCCCAAGATTACTGTCTCGTGACAATTAAGGAGGGTCAGTAAATGCAATGTTATCATTATTTCCCAAATCCCAAGAACAAACATTTGCTCAAGAACAGAGAGGTGAATGCACACTAAACTGCCTCAACAGCATACACAGTGGACATCTCATTTCAGTTCCAAATTAGCCTGATGCCTACAGAGCTCAGTCGGTGCAAAAAACTTGTCAAATGTGAACCAAGCTAAAGAGACCTGAAAGATAAAGATTTTGTCCATACTCTCTACCAAATCACAGGGGTGGTAGGTTTGCTACAATCTACATCAATGTCCCTTGCTAAGACAGAGAAAAATAAGGCGCGATTTCTATTTCTGATCATTATCCGGTAACTCCTGCTGCAAAAGGGTTTGTGTGTGAAGATTGGATGAAAGTAGGATTGGACTCAGCAGTAATGTCCCCACCATAATTTCCCAACTCCCCTGTGTCACATTTGGAGGTACCCCAATGGTGCGCTGGGGAATTCTTCGTGGAAGTTTCCACATAACCATTTACCTGGCAATTGTCCAGAAGAGCTAACTTCCCCTGGACAATTACACAGGGCTGAGAACCATCTGACAAAGTGATTTAAGTTGCTAGCTTCAGATGGTTCTGCCAGTTGTACTCTCATAGTTACTCTGAAAGAGTTAGAAGGAAAAAAGCACTTGTAACTTCAACATAACTATTTTTAAAATCCAGACTGAGCCCCACATGAGACCCCACTATATCATCCCCCAACTCCCACCAGGGAACCCCCTACACCACCCTGACTTCTAACTCCCAGGGGACTCCACCACCCCCATTTCCCCCCCCCCCCACCCCCCAAGAGGACCCCCCACAATACATACCCCCCAAACCAAGCACCATCATTCCCCCTCACCCCACCCAAAACCTTTTGCCTGACCCCTGTCACGGACTGGCCACGACACCAGACCCCCCCCACCCCCCCCACCCCCAAACGACCCAACCCAAAACCTGCGCCCGCATGTTTGAATTTCCACCTCCAGATCCCGTTCATTTACTTTCGAAACTTACCTTCTCCCTTTCAAAGTTCCCCTTAAACTCACCTGCTTTAAGGCAGCTGGTGATGTAAATAGAGGACATGTCCTCCTTCGTTGCGCTCCATTTGCTGTTGGAGCCCCAGAACTGCTTCGTCCAGCTGTCTCACCCAGTCTGAGTGAGGAAGGTCAGGCAAGATGGAGGCTTTGAAATGCCAGTGGGGGTAAGCTGGCAATTTGCCGGTGATTGCTACTTTGAGGAAGTTACGGGTGAATGTTTTAATCTCCGCATCTCACCATTTCAGAGACCTAAGCTATTAGACCATTTAGCTCAGTTTATCATTTGCTACTGTTATGTAAACTGATGAGTATTTAACCACAAAATAGCAATTCCGAATCTGTTCAGGATTATACATAATGGGGAACAAGGTTCAAAAATGACTGCATTTACTGTGTTTTATGTTCAACTTTATGTTTATTTTTACAATTTTTCATCATATTTCTGTTTTCAATTCTGCTGTCAATCTATAGGCCTCTATTCAAGCAGTGTGCCACAAAGCACTAATGCCTCTCAAGCTTCACATTGTGCTGACATTCCTTGTCAGTTCAGAAGCTTACCCTTTGGCCCAGCTTACCCCACAGCATCAACATTTTCCCTGGCCGAGGTCCAGCAGGAACTTCACATGTTGCAAAGACAGCTGGGAGAAAGTGAGAATTTTACCTGATATTCTGCTTGGATACCACCTGTATAACTCAGCATGTGCAAAATGGCATGATGTGAAGTGGAGGTTTAATTGGGGCACTAAAAAATATTTCTGTATTTTAACTATCCATTCATTTGTTTTCTTTACTTACAGATATCTATTATATTTTTTTCTAAGTTATATTTCAACTCAGAGGTTCAATCACTGGTCTGTGCTAAACAATCGTATCACAGCTGATGTGGTTATAGTGAACTAAAATTGGCCTCAGCACCACTGGAGGAAAAATCAGGTGGGGTTTGTAGTATGGATCGCTGCCCAGTGACTCCTGTTGGAAACTGGGTCTATGTAAATGTCAGGTGAGGACACAATTAGACTTCACCGGGATGCCCTCAACAGTTGAACAATGTACCTACTCTTGCTGTTGAGCTAATTGATTGAGGTACATGGGGCAGCCAGAACCATGGGAACATACCCACAACATAGCAACAGGGAACTATAGCACAACTATCCCTGCAGCAGAGGAAGGGAGAAAATTGGCAAAAAGAAACAATAAATTCAACAATCCCATGTACCCAGCAGACTACCACAGGCAGAGGACAACCGGGCTGAGGATAAGACTACTCAATTCTCTAATCTGCATTCATGTGGATCATGGCTCAGTACTGAGGCGATTGAATTAACCCCATATCTTAAGGTACATCAATGCACATTGAAATTTCCTGAGAAGTTCAAGGATTGGCATTCAAATTAAACAGGACTAATAAATCCAAAATGTGGCAGGCATAGTGTCAAAGGAGGAGCAATAAGCAATTTGCAACAGAAAATTAACCAATTGAGTAGATGCACAGAAGGATGTTTTCTTATTTACGGTGATGAGCCTCTGATCAAAATACAGAGACACAGAATACCCCTTCTAACCTTTCACTGCAGTCTTTGAATGCCCTGTCTGGCTCCAAGGGCCTTTCACTGCTCAGCATGATGTACACCTATTGCTATTAATGCAAAAATTGCTAACCAATGCTTGCTTGAACAATCAATACACCTTCTTATCTTTGGGACAATGTAACAAACTAACATTAATGAAAAAGGTATTCCAATGATATGATTCTATGAATATGTTGACATTTTGCATAAATCAGTAAGATGGATAAAATACCAAATTATAAGATATTGCATGATTCTGTAGAATGTACTTTATTAAAAGACCACCATTGTTGCCTGTGAAGTTGAGCGAGGAGGAGGAGACAGAGGGTGGTTTTGGTAACAGTGTGGAACGAAATAAACTGCTGCCAGATTCAACGTTTCCTGAAAGAGATGAAAGAATTCATTATTCATGGAAAACCTTCTGTGTGGCTCTTATATTGTTTAACCCTTTGATGGCAAGGATCAGGTCCTCAAATAATAGCATAATTGAATAAGTGCAATATTGAAAAACAGCTTGTGCTGCAAATGGGCATTTGTGATTGGTCGGATGTGACACGATGATTTCGCCTTTGAGTGGTCCCTTGTGTCTGCCAGAATGTCTGTAAGTTGCTTGTTTTCTCTCTCAAATTTCTGAGCCTCTGCTGAAAATCATTCCTGTAGGTATGACCTATTCTGGAACAGGCACTGGCATGTCTTCACATTTAGAACAGGTTGGCTGTGCCTCACAGTCCAACAATGCACTTCACCAGCAGCTGAACAACACCAACAATATGCAGGAGACTGTGCGAACCACTAACAGTTATTTGGACAACAGTGCACTCTGGGAAACAACTCATCGACCATTGAGAATCAATACACTTGGCGATGTGTCCTCTGGATCTTCAGGATACCAGTCAGGAACCAACACAGCAGGTAAACAAATGTTTGTGGTCTGATAATTGAACATATCTCTCTCATTAGACCATTAGTACAGAGTTTCCCAGGGTGAAAATGGTCAGATTGAGACCCACACTAGGCATCAAAGTTAAGTTAACACTGTCAATTTATATTGAGGTAGATTCTCTGTTCAATTGTGCTCAAACTAGCAGTGTCTGCAACTGATAGCTGAAAGGAAGGGGTAAAAAAGAAACATTATTTGGGCAAGAAAATGTATCAGCAAAACAGAAGTCCAGGTGAGTAAGCATCTATAGTGTTGATACATTCAAATGCAAATTTTATCGACACCATTTGAAGTGTTTTAGCACATTCCAAAGTTCTAAAAAGTATGATATAAAAGCACTTATTATATCTTGCCAACCAGAAAAAGACCCACTTATACTTATTCTTGTTTCCAGTTAGCTAGCCAGTTTTCTATCTCTGCAATATGTTACCCCCTGCACTATGAAATTTTATTTTTTGCAATGACCTATGATGTGGCACCTTCTCAAATGCTTTCTGGAAATCTAAACACAGTACATCCACTGGTTCCCCTTTATCCACAGCAGATGTTACTTTTCAAAGAACTCCAATAAATTGGTCAAACATGATTTCATTTTCACAAAACGATGTTAACTTTGCCTGATTACCCTGACTGTTTCTAAATGCCCTGCTATAACATCCCTAATAATAGCTTCTGTCTTTTTCCCCATGACAGATGTTAAGCTAACTGACTCGTTGTTTCTGCTTTCTGTCTCCCTTTTGAATAAAGAAGTTATATTTGCTATTTCCCAATCTAATGGCACCTCCATCGAATCTAGGGAATTTTGGAAAATTAAAACCAGTGCATCAACTATCTCACTAGCCACTTTTAAGGCACTTAAAGTCCATCAGGACCCAGGGACCTGTCAGCCCACAGTTCCAATTTCGTAGTATGATTTTCCTGGTCATAGATCATAGAATCTACAGTGCAGCTGGAGGCCATTCAGCCCATCAAGTCTGCACCGACCACAATCCCACCCAGGCCCTATCCCCACAACCCCGTGCATTCACCCTAGCCAGTCCCCCTGACACTAAGGGGCAATTTTAGCATGGCCAATCCACCTAACCCGCACATCTTTGGACTGTGAGAGGAAACCAGAGCACCCGAAGGAAACTCACACAGACACGGGGAGAATGTGCAAACTCCACACTGACAGTGACCCAAGCCGGGAATCGAACCTGGGTCCCTGGTGCTGTGAGGCAGCAGTGCTAATCACTGTGCCACCGTGCAGCCCAAATCACCATGGTGATTATGATTTTCCCGCGTTCCTCCCTCCCTTCCATTTTCTGATTTACAGCTATTTCTGGGAGTTACTTGTATCTCCTATGGTGAAGACCAATGCAAAATATCTATTCAATTCACCTGCCATCTCCTTATTTTCCATTATTAATTCCCCAGACTCACTTTCTATTGCTCACTTTGTTAATTCTTTTTTTGATATAGCTATATAAACTCTTACTATCTATGTTTTAAGCTAGCTTTCGCTTGTACTCTAATCTTTCCTTCCGCATCAATCTTTTGGTCATTTTTAAAGGATCTATTCACCTTGGGAGATAAGGATGAATTGATTTTTTTTTAGAATGTTGCTGATTTTCTTACAACCTTGCAGGTTGTCTCAGCTCCTGTGGTAGAATTTGGCACAATTGACAAAATATGAGCAGAGTTTTCAGAGCAGACTGTTGGATGTGAATTGGCCTGAAGTCTTTACAGTAAGATGAAAACTCTTAATAAAAATATTTCTTTCCTTTAGCTTTTAAAGCATCAACTAGGTGGGGGAAAGCCTTAAGGAAGAGCTCCAAAATTGTATTAATGTTGAGTGAACACAGACAGCATGGTGAAAATATGCACTCTACTGAGTGCGCTGTTCACTTATTGCCTTCTCTTTCTCGCCTTTAGCACAGGCGTTTCCAGGAGCCACAAACCCTGTGGCTCCTGGAAAGAAGCCCAGGCAACTTAGTTTTGTTTGTAATTTTAGTTGGCATTTATTGGTCTGTTCTGTTTGAATCTTTTGACCCAGAGATCTGAAAAGTGAGGTTTAAAAAAATGTTTTTGGTATACAAATCCTAATCCTAATTAGAGCTCCAAATTTTAGTTTTTTCCTCAACATGAGATATTTGCAAATTAATAGGCCATTAGTTACACATGGTTCCTGAGATTCCATAGAATACACCTTAACTACCCACAAAGACACAGCTTGTAGCCAAAAGAGAAAATGCTGGCAAATCTCAGCAGGTCTGGCAGCATCTGGAAGGAGAGAAAAGAGCTGACGTTTTGAGTCCAGATGACCCTTTGTCAAGCTTGTAGTCTCTCACTTAGAGGCAGATTCTGGTTTTGCCAGACCTCATGATAAAATTTGAGCCATAAAAAATTTACATTTTATAAAAAAATAAGAAACAGTGATGAGGCAACATACCTAAATTACACGGTGGCATCGGACTGCATATGGTGCGAAAGCTGAGAGACTGCCCTCTGTCAGAGAGACTGGATAGTAGCATTTCCAGGGTAATTCTCTCTGTTTTTTTCTTTTGCATCACCCTTCTTTCCATCTACAAGCACACATAACACACTGCAATTTAAGTAAAATTTTGTTTTCATACAGTCCAGATGAGATGTTCAACTAAGGCCGTGTCTGGCCTTTCAAGTGAACGTGAAAGATCCCATGTCACAATTTTAGGATAAATGAAGTTTTTGTGGTGTCCTGGTCATCTTTACCTCTTAACCAACATCACTACAAACAAATATGGCCAACACAGCCAAGTGTGCTCCACTCATGTGTGGAGTTAATGCATGCACACAGTGCACTTGGCTGTGTTGGCAAGACATATTCTGTTTAATCATTTATCTCTGCTCTTTGTTGGACCATGCAGTTCCCAAATTGGCTGCTCTTTTCTCTACATCATAATGGTTACAACACTTCAAAAAATAATATATTTGAAGTGCTTTGGGATATCTTAATATTCTAAAAAAATGCTAAATAAATGCAAGGTCTTTATCTGTTCAGTATTTTCCAACCAGTTAAACACATTAACTTTGGGTTTGATGTGGAGTTCAGAATTGACTGTTCAATTATCTTTTCTTTTACCATTGTCTGCACAAGTTGGCATGAATTGTTTTTGATTGACCTTCAAGAAATATTTTCCAGAACCTATTTTCCTGTGGGATCTCGGAGCACCATATAATGGTGGACAAATAGTTGGTTAGCACTTTGTACTTATATCCCATATTATTAAATTAACTGCAGCTAAGTTTCATCTCTTTTGTGTGTAGGTGCAGAGTTGCTGGAGGAGCATTTTCGGGAGATACGCACCATGCGGCAACGCCTAGAGGAATCCATCCACACGAACAACCGACTCAGGGAGCAGCTCGAAGTGCGCCTGGCTGCTGCAACCAAAGAAAATGGTAAGATGCTATCAGAATTCAGACACTTTATATTCTAGTTCGACTGGTTGTGATTTTGATAAACTAACCCAAATCTAACCCAACAGCATGCTTGGCTTCATTGGTCAGAACATTGAATACAGGGGGTTAGGATGTCTTATTGAAGCACAAGACATTGGTACGGCCACACTTGGAATACTGTGTACAGTTCTGGTCACCCTATTATAGAAAGGATATTATTAAACTAGAAAGTGTGCAGAAAAGATTTACTAGGATGCTACCGGGATTTGATGGTTTGAGTGATATGGAGAGACTGGATACACTGGGACTTTTTTCTCTGGAGCGTAGGACACTTAGGGGTGATCTTATAGAGGTCTGTAAAATAATGAGGGGCGTAGATCAGCTGGATAGTCAATATCTTTTCCCAAAGGTAAGGGAAAACCAGAGGGCATAGGTTTAAGGTGAGAGGGGAGAGATACAGAAGTGTCCAGAGGGGCAATTTTTTCACAGAGAGGGTGGTGAGTGTCTGGAACAAGCTGCCAGAGGTAGTAGTAGAGGTGGGTACAATTTTGTCTTTCAAAAAGCATTTAGACAGTTACATGGATAAGATGGGTATAGAGGGATATGGGCCAAATGCGGGCAATTGGGACTAGCTAAGGGGTTTTTTAAAAAAAAGGTGGCATGGACAAGTTGGGCCGAAGGGCCTGTTTCCATGCTGTAAACCTCTATGACTGTATCTAATGTTAGAAGAAAACCTGTGCCATTTAGCAACAGAAGCTTGGTATATTATGTTCCTCCACATTACTATCAGGACTGCTCATCACGAGCCAAATAGATGATACAGAAGCTTAACCCAGGGATGACTCTCCTTGCAAGTTATCTTTCCATTCTGAGGAACACCATCTAAATTTTACCTATTATATTTCCCCAGCAATGCAACTGAGATGGGAGGTTCAGCACAGCAGAGCATTGAAAATTTGTCCTTTCACTGAATAGGTAAATCCTGGCCACCTCCCAGTGGGCTCTGGGATGGCATGGTCTCCATTTTTGGCATTTTGTGGTGCTTGGATTGACCCCTGGTTGCAGTGTCCTCTCCTGCAACAACGGCACTGCCTTTCCTCAATAACAACACTCTGCCTGTCTGACTGGCCCTGGAATCTGCAACCCCCCACTTCCTTTATTGTGAAGGCAGACATGTGTCCTCTTCATCGAGGTACAGGTGCATTAGTGGTGATGCTGCTGAGCTGCCAGTTAAATGGCTGCTGCTGATAAAATGTAGCCCTGGGGGCAAGCCACTCATCGAAGTGGGAAACACACACACACACACCCTCCTCAACCCCCAGTTTCCTCACTTTCAACTCTGGCAGTGGGACCCATGCAGACTCGTAAAATCCCGATCATTACTTCAGTGCTGTGTTGCCTAGACCTCTATCCTGCATTAACATTGGCACTTCCACAACTCTACTGCCCTTTTTTATCATATCTTCACCAAGTCACACTTTACCCCCTCTACTACCCACAATTCTTTCTGAGACCGGTGGAACAAATCTACGCAAAATACTTGTATCTTTGTAATTTTTACAGTCTGTCATAAACAATTATGCAAAGTGATTATAAATAATCATAAATAAGTGACATATCATCCACATGTCTGCAAGTTTGACATGTAGCCACTCATTCAATACTTTGTTGGATGCTTATGGATAGGAATCCTTGATGAGGAGTTTCCACTCATGGCATTTTTGTGTTTCATTTGGTCCCTCTTATTTTCTTGTAGCTGTTGCTCCAACTAACATCTACATTCAGGGACTGGAAACAATGACTCAGCTGTCAGAGGAGAACCGAATGCTGAGGGAAGAGATCCTGACTCTCCAAGCCCAGCTCACACAAGTGCCCAGGGGTGAGACGCTGACTGAGGGATATCGTTCCTCTTTTAAAGAAAAATGAATAGTTCCTGCTTTTCTTAGTAATTAACAACCGACTACTGAAGTTGCACTCCCGAAAATTGTGCATTTCAAAGTGACTTGATCTTACAATTTGTTTGGCGGATCATTAGTTGTTGAGAAAAATTCACAATCCTTCCTTAAAAATTATTTGAAAGCTCATGTTGAGAGCAGTGTCATTGAGGAAGTCAAATTCACAGTTCCACCATGTAAAATTTTGCCCTGAAAAGAGCAATTGTTATCTTAAAAAAGTTCCTTGGAAGAATTGATAGGCCTCAACATTTTGGGCCATGTACTCTGATCCTGCCTATGTTTTCATCCTCCATATATAATTACTTATTTCACCAGTTCCAGCCAATCCTTTAGTTCTTCTAAGGAACTCTTTTAAAGCAACAACTGTGCTTTTCAGAGCAAAATTTTACATTGTGTAACCTTGGATTTGTGTTCCTCAATTTTATATGTACAATCCTGTTTTTAGTTGCTGACATTTTACCTTCACTGTTACAAAATGAATGGCACAAATGCTGAGCTGTATAAGGTTGGAAAGAAAGTTTCTCCACTTACTTTCCTCTATTGGTCATTAAGACCTGACACCTACTTGGATTTGTTTTAACAGTCAGAAGGAAAATGATCAGATTCCCAGTTTAACAAATCTTTGAAAGACAGATTTGGTGCCAAAGGAAGAGGACTTAAGCCTTGTAGGTAATTTAAAAATAGGATAACCTATTTTTTAAAAAATTCATTTTTACAGGATGTGGGTGTAGCTGGCTAGGCCAGCATTAATTCCCCATCCCTAATTGCCCTTGAGAAGGTGGTGATGAGTTGCTGTCTTGAACTGCTGTAGTCCATGTGCTGTAGATTAACCCACAGTGCTGTTAGGGAGGGAGTTCCAGGATTGTGACCCAGTGACTGTGATGGAACAGTGATAAATTTCCAAATCAAGATGATGACTGGCTTGTAGGGGAACTCCCAGCTGCTCCCAAATGTTCCCATGTGTCTGCTGCCCTTGTCTTCCTAAATGATTGTGGTCATGGGTTTGGAAGGTGCTACTTAGAGAGCTTTGGTGAGTTCCTGCAGTACATCTTATAGATAGTACACACTGTTACCACTGCTTGTCATTGGTGGAGGGAATGAATGTTTATGGATGGATGCCAATCAAGTGGACTGCTTTGTCCTTAATGGTGACAAGCTAAATTTGCTAAGGCCATGCAGGGAGGTTTAAACTGATTCGGGGGGGGGGAGGGATCCTGAGTAGTGGGGCTGAAAGTGAGGGATGCATGGATGGGGACTGCAATGCACGGCATTGCAGAGGTGGGGTGGAGCAGGGTTTGAAATGTGTATACTTCAATGCCAGGAGTATTCGCAATAAAGTGGGTGAACTTGCAGCGTGGATCAGTACCTGGGACTTCGATGTTGTGGCTATTTCAGAGACATGGATAGAGCAGGGGCAGGAATGGATGCTGCAGGTCCCGGGGTTCAAATGTTTTAGTCGAAGTAGGGAAGGAGGTAGAAGAGGGGGAGGGGTAGCATTATTGGTCAGAGATTGTATCACAGTGTCAGAGAGGAGGTTTGATGAGGACTTATCTGTTGAGGTAGTATGGGCGGAGATTAGAAATAGGAGAGGAGAGGTCACCCTGTTGGGAGTCTTTTATAGACCTCCTAAAAGTTCTAGAGAGGTTGAGGAAAGGATTGCGGAGTCAATCCTGCTTAGGAGTGAAAGTAATAGGGCAATTGTTATGGGGGATTTTAACTTGACTAATATTGACTGGAATTGTTATAGCTCTAGCTCGTTAGAGGGGTCAGTTTTTGTTCAAAGCGTGCAGGAAGGTTTTTTGACTCAGTATGTAGACAGGCCAACTAGAGGTGAGGCTATATTGGATCTGGTGCTGGGAAATGAGCCAGACCAGGTGCTAGACTTGGAAGTTGGTGTGCATTTTGGTGATAGTGACCACAATTCGGTTACGTTCACCTTAGTGATGGAAAGGGATAGGCATGAACCTCGGGCCAGTGGTTTTAGCTGGGGGAAGGGTAATTATGAGGCTATTAGGAGAGAATTAGGAAACATAGGTTGGACTAGGAGATTACAGGGACTGGGAACGTCCGACATGTGGAGTTTTTTCAAGGAGCAGCTACTGCGAGTCTGTGATAGGTATGTCCCTGTCAGGCAAGGAGGAATTGGTAGGGCTAGGGAACCGTGGTGCACCAAAAAAGTTTCTTTGTTGGTTAAAAAGAAAAAGGAGGCTTATGTTCGGATGAGACGTGAGCACTCGGGTAGTGCACTAGAAAGCTTTAGATTGGCTAAGAGGGAGTTGAAGAGCGAGCTTAGAAGGGCTAAAAGGGGACATGAGAAGACTTTGGCGGATAGGGTTAAAGAGAATCCTAAGGCGTTCTATAGGTATGTCAAGAACAGAAGGTTGGTTAGGGCAAGTTTAGGGCCAGTTATAGATGGCAGAGGGAAGTTATGTGTGGAACCGGAGGAGATTGGTGAAGCATTGAACCAATATTTCTCTTCGGTGTTCACGCAAGGGGACATGAATATAGCTGAGGAGGACACTGGGTTGCAAGGGAGTAGAATAGACAGTATTACAGTTGATAAGGAGGATGTGCAGGATATTCTGGAGGGTCTGAAAATAGATAAATCCCCTGGTCCGGATGGGATTTATCCAAGGATTCTCTGGGAGGCAAGAGAAGTGATTGCAGAGCCTCTGGCTCTGATCTTCAGGTCGTCGTTGGCCTCTGGTATAGTACCAGAAGATTGGAGGTTAGCGAATGTTGTCCCATTGTTTAAGAAGGGGAACAGAGACTTCCCCGGGAATTATAGACCGGTGAGTCTCACTTCTGTTGTCGGCAAGATGTTGGAAAAAATTATAAGGGATAGGATTTATAGTTATTTGGAGAGTAATGAATTGATAGGTGATAGTCAGCATGGTTTTGTGGCAGGTAGGTCGTGCCTTACTAACCTTATTGAGTTTTTTGAGAAAGTGACCAAGGAGGTGGATGGGGGCAAGGCAGTGGACGTGGTATATATGGATTTTAGTAAGGCGTTTGATAAGGTTCACCATGGTAGGCTTCTGCAGAAAATGCAGATGTATGGGATTGGGGGTGATCTAGGAAATTGGATCAGGAATTGGCTAGCGGATAGGAAACAGAGGGTGGTGGTTGATAGTAAATATTCATCATGGAGTGCGGTTACAAGTGGTGTACCTCAGGGATCTGTTTTGGGGCCACTGCTGTTTGTAATATTTATTAATGATCTGGATGAGGGTATAGTTGGGTGGATTAGCAAATTTGCTGATGACACCAAAGTCGGTGGTGTGGTAGACAGTGAGGAAGGGTGTCGTAGTTTGCAGGAAGACTTAGACAGGTTGCAAAGTTGGGCCGAGAGGTGGCGGATGGAGTTTAATGCGGAGAAGTGTGAGGTAATTCACTTTGGTAGGAATAACAGATGTGTTGAGTATAGGGCTAACGGGAGGACTTTGAATAGTGTGGAGGAGCAGAGGGATCTAGGTGTATGTGTGCATAGATCCCTGAAAGTTGGGAATCAAGTAGATAAGGTTGTTAAGAAGGCATATGGTGTCTTGGCGTTTATTGGTAGGGGGATTGAATTTAGGAGTCGTAGCGTTATGTTGCAACTGTACACAACTCTGGTGCGGCCGCACTTGGAGTACTGTGTGCAGTTCTGGTCCCCACATTACAGGAAGGATGTGGAGGCTTTGGAGAGGGTGCAGAGGAGGTTTACCAGGATGTTGCCTGGTATGGAGGGGAGATCCTATGAGGAGAGGCTGAGGGATTTGGGATTGTTTTCGCTGGAAAGGCGGCGGCTAAGAGGGGATCTTATTGAAACATATAAGATGATTAGAGGTTTAGATAGGGTGGATAGTGATAGCCTTTTTCCTCTGATGGAGAAATCCAGCACGAGGGGGCATGGCTTTAAATTGAGGGGGGGTAGTTATAGAACCGATGTCAGGGGTAGGTTCTTTACCCAGAGGGTGGTGAGGGATTGGAATGCCCTGCCAGCATCAGTAGTAAATGCGCCTAGTTTGGGGGCGTTTAAGAGATCCGTAGATAGGTTCATGGACGAAAAGAAATTGGTTTAGGTTGGAGGGTCACAGTTTTTTTTTTTAACTGGTCGGTGCAACATCGTGGGCCGAAGGGCCTGTTCTGCGCTGTAATGTTCTATGTTCTATGTTCTTAAGCTTCGTGAGTGTTGTTTGAACTGCACTCATCCAGGCAAGTGGAGAGAATTCCATTACACTCCTGACCGGTGCCTTGAGGATATTGGACAGATTTTGGAGAGTGAGGTGACTTACTGTCCACAGGGTTTCTAGCCTCTGAGCTGCTCTTGTAGCCACAGTATTTATATGACTAGTTCAGTTCAGTTTATGGTTAGGGGTAACCCCCAGAATGTTGATAGTGATGAATGACAGGCACTTTCTTATTAACTTTCTTCTTCAGGATACCAAACTTTGCTTTTGTACAGATATTCATTATTCTCAAGCCCTGCTCCATTTAATGGCCCCTTCACATTGGTGTGCTGCTGCTGGTGGCTCACTGAATTGAGTGGCAGTGCTGTAATGTAAGTGATGTAATTCTACTTCTGCCAGAAATGCAGAAAACTGCCTCAAGAAATGTTTATCTGTTACTTCAGAGGCAGTAAATTTGTTAGCTCCTTAGAAAATCCCAACTTTTAACTTTTGGGTTGTGTTTGCTACTGGGTACATCCATTCGGGTGTTTGTCACAAGCTTGGATCTTGGTGCATGAAGCAAAGTAGAGGCTGAGGAACTTCTTAATCAACTGCTTAAAGTGTCAATGAATGCTGGCCAGCGTTGCTATACATAATGTAAATCATTGAATGAACAGTGTATATAATTTAGCAAAACTATATTAGTAAAATTGATACTTTTTTATCCTTTCATAGGATGTGGCTATTTGTCCTCGAGAAGATGGTGTGAGCCTGTTCTTGAATGGCTGCAGGCCATATGATTTAGGAACAGCCACAGTGCTGTTAGAAAGGGAGTTCCAGGATTTTGACCCAAAAGAAGGGCAATATAATTCCAAGTCAGGATGGTGTGTAGCTTGGAGTGGAACATGGGGATGGTGGTTTTGCTGTCCTTGTCCTTCGATCTGGTAGAGTTCACTGTAATAGCATGCCACTGTGTGTCATGTACCCCTTCGCCTTTCCACATCACAGAATTGCTATGGCCCAGAAGGAAAGCATTTAGCCCATTGTGTCTGCACTGCATTTAAGATTCTCCATAAAACCTACCTCTTTGATCAGGTTTTTAGTCAAATTTCCTAATTCCTCCTCCTTTGCATTGAAGTACATTTTCCTTATAGGTCCTCAGTGAAGCATTTTGGATTTTTTTTTTACATTATTCAATCACTGCAAGTCATTTTGTTTTTGGCTAAAAGTAAAATTTACGACTTCATATAAAATATTCATAAACAATAGTTATTTTAACATTTTCAACTAGGGAAAGTAACATTTGTTCTGAACTTGTATGTTTTATTTTAACTCCATAGAGCAGGCCAAAGAGATGGAGCAACTGAGGGAGAGTCTGTTAACAACCAGGGCTAGATATAAGCTCTTGGAGAAAGAACTGGATCAGTGGAGAGAAGAGAACAACAGCTTGCAGGCTGAAGTCAGGGACAGACAAGAGGAAGCATTACAGCTGAGAGAAGAACAGCAATGCAGCCAAAACAAAAGCAATAGGTATGGAGACCAATCTTCTATTTTTCTAATTTACATTCATTGAAGATCCCACGGAAAAAGATTGTCTTAGCTTTGTGAGCAACACGGTGAAACTTTCCACTGTGTGTGTGTGTGTGTGTTAGATACAAAATCATAACCCTATTTATAAGGAACATTTACAATTTTTCTGAAAATAAGACAAAGGAAATCTTCCTCCAGGATGTGAGCAATTTATAGAACCAGGTTAACACACTTTATTTTGCCTCTTATGACATGTCTGCTTTGTTCTTCTGCCCAGGCTGATACAGGAGATGACTATGCTCCAACAACAACTAAATGAAAGCCACCAGCTACTTCATTCTCTCCAGTCTGAGCTTCAAGTGTACGAGAGGCTGTATGGGAAAAAGAAACCTTTCCAAGGTAGGAACTGCACCATCTCACCAGCATGAAAGGCTGTCATTCCTGCAATTCAACAATTCTAAAAACCAGTGGCAGATAATTCTAGGTTTCTGAACTAATACCATAGAATCTAAGGCTGGTTACAGCACATAAGGAACCTGTTTAGCCCATGCTGGCTCTCTGGAAGAACAATTTAACTAGCCCCATTCCCTGGCCCTTTCCCCATTGCCCAGCAAATAGCTTTATTGGTACTCATCCAATTCCCACTGAAAAGCCACAATTAAATCTGCTCTCCCCACCCTATCAGGCATTGCATTCCAGATTACAATTCCTGTGTAAAAATGATTTCTTTTCATGTCATGTTTAGAAAATAACATTTAAGCATCCTTCATCAATCACAAAAGCCCAGGCTACATTCCATTATACATACCGGATGTAGTGAAATAAATGAAGAAAATTACAATTTTAATAAGTAACTTTTCTCCCTTCTCAGTTTACTCAGGAAATGTTCAGCACCATGGTGGTGGACCCTGCACCTTTGACATCAGTGACTTCCTGACACAAATCAGAGGCCTCCGCATTCAGCTGGAGCACAGTATCCACACCAATGGCTGCCTACGGAAACAGCTGAAGGAACAGATGGATGAACATCGACCAGCCAGCCTCAATATCAATCATTTGACCTCCTCATCCAGTGAACACAACAATAGTAAACAGGTGTTCCAGGGTGAGACCACTAGAAATGCAATGGATAAGTAAAGAGAGATTAAAGTCAATGCAGTGAGAAGTAGCTTGGTGTCCTAATGAATAGAGAAGTGAAAGGCTAGGGTAGGGAGATAATGGGCAGAGTGTAAAGCTTTCATTTCCATAAATTCTTTTGATTGGCTGAGGAATGTGCTCAATTTCTCCTATTTTACAGTCCTCCTCCACTTCTAACTGAAATGTAAAATTTTGAAGCAGCATTCACTTAAATCAGTTGCACACCAACAAAGTCTAGGTTAATGTGAGAAATACAGTTATGAACTTTGTATTCTTAATGTATTTATCGATAATACCTTGAAAAGAACTTGAAAATAATTGTAGCCTTTCAGTTGGGTTCTATTCTGTTGGAGATGGAGAGATATGCTAGACAAATTGCACAGTTGTATCATGACAAGGCCACAATGACATATTTTATCATGATTTACCATCATGTTATATCTTAAGATTCTATAAGTACAAGTATTTAAAAAGGAGAATTAGCAGTCATTTCATACCAGTTTTCTCTGAATGGGAGCTGGAAGTTTGGCAGCCTCAATCTGCAAACTTCCTTCACCAAGAGCAATTAACCTGTAATTAGCCTAAAGACTTTGAGCGCATAAAGGGTCAGGATGGTTAAACAATTTAATTCATATTGGAAACTTAAAGTACTGATTAACATTTTCCCTACAGTTCCATTTCTCCCTGTAAACATCAAATTGCTTTGCCTAAGTTTGACGGCTCCCCAGTTGTGATTAAAGTATATAGGTATCCCAGGTACCCAATGTAATCAACGAACTAGCTAAAGTTCACATCTTGATCGGTAAAATTGAGACTGGCCTTCATGTGAAATCTTATCACAGGATAGATACTGTGTGGTAACCTGAAGAAACTGGAAGTTACCATGTGGCTTAACTAATTAAATCTCTGCTTGAGTTTCCAGTCAGATCATCGTGGTTAAGTCCTTCAGTTGGAAAGGAGTTATTTATTCTGCTAATACAGTGGTTTATCAAATGACAGTTACTCTGCTCAATATAGGGAAAGGTTGGCACCACTTACGTCACATTATGCCATGTAACCTTGCTTCGTGTTAATTACAGTAAGAAGTTTCACAACACCAGGTTAAAGTCCAACAAATTTATTTGGTAGCACGAGCTTTCGGAGTGCTGCTCCTTCATCAGGTGAGTGAAGGAGCGGTGCTCCGAAAGCACGTGCTAACAAATAAACCTGTTGGACTTTAACCTGGTGTTGTGAGACTACTTATTGTGCCTACCCCAGTCCAACGCCGGCAACTCCACATCGTGTTAATTAGTCAGAGAAACTCTGACAGTAACAAAACTACCTAAAATAAATAATTTGGCAGTTGAGAGCCTCAGATACAAAGACCGGGCTCGAAAAGAAGTTCCTAAAATAACTCGGTTGTCCCCATCTCATTAATCATTCGGCATCCAAGATATTCAGCCAAGAAGGTGAGATAAATGACCAGACTGCTCCATAGCTGTAATCAAGGTTTCACCATGAATATCTACAAAGGGATGAGATTCAAGTTCAACAACTTCAACTGTGTTCTTTTTTATTTCAAACGAAATTTGAGTAGCAGTCTGAGCAAGAACCAAACGAAGGTTGGGTAAATTCACCTGACTCAGCTTCCTGCTTCAGAGTCCAACATTCAACTCTTACCTACAAGACACCCATTAATGAACACAATTGCTGTCACCCCTTGTTAAAAGATAATGTAATACAGCACAAGATATGCTGCCTGGTTGTGTTAAAATTATTCCAGAAAACATTCGGCAGTTCTGTTAGAATTTACAAGATAAATTATTTCCAAGCCCTGAATATGACCATCAGCATTGAAGCAGAGGCTTATCTCAGATTATTTTAACTTTTAGCCATATTGACATCATAACAGTTGGTGATTTGATACTTCTCTGCGCCTGCATCATTATAAAAAATTATTTATAAAAAGCTTTCTCGATAAATCAACTAATAGATGATATTTAGATTAATGTTGATCTTGTTATTGGAAAATTATATATTTATACAGTTTTCCCCTTTTCTCCATTGATAATCCTTTGCAGATTGTGTGCCATCACCACCTGTTAGAGACACTGGCTTATTTTCGCCATTCCAACTGCACCCAAAGACAACTTCGCCAGTGGAGGATTTTAATATGGAAGATAAATCAGACCGACACGGTAATTTATAGCTTTGTTTGTCACTTCTTTGCTATCCTTAGATTAACTAAGCTTCTGACGATTTCTTCACCTGTTCTTTATCTAGTTTCCTGTTAGATATCCCTTTGTTTAATGTCTCTTTATTTAATATGTTCTTTGTTTCTGCTATGTGTCGATCTCTTTACTTGTTGACTCCCTGGTCTCAATATGATTGGAAATTGGCAGAGTTAGGACGTACTTGTCATAATCTTGCAATCCGCCTTAGATGCAGGGGACTGTTGATGACTCGGGAAATTGCATATGTTACACCCTTGTTCAAAAAAAAGTGTAAAGATAAACCTCGCAAATCGAGGCCAGTTAGCTTAACCTCAGTGGTAAAATGATAATCCAGGGCAAAATTAGCAGTCACTTCAACAAAGGTGGATTAATCAAGGAAAACCAGAAAGCATTTGTTAAAGGCAAATCATATTTAACCAACTTGATTGCGTTTTTCATGAGGAAACAGGGCTGATGTGGTGTATCTGGATTTCCAAAAGGTGTTTGATAAAGTGCTGCATAATAGCCGTGCCAGCAAAGTTGTTGCCTATGGAATAAAAGGGACAGTGGCTGCATGAATACAAATTTCAGTCAAGGACAGAAAACAAGTAGTGATGAATGGTTGTTTTTCAGTTAAGAGGAAGGTATACAGTCATGTTCCTCAAGTGTTGGTACTAGAACCACTGCTTTTCTTGATGCATATCAATGACTTAGACTTGGATGTAACGGGCACGATTTAAGAACTTGCAGATGATACAAAATTTGGAAGTATTGTAATTTGTGGGGATGTTGGTGATAGACTTCAAGAGGACATGGACAGGTTGTAGGAATGGATGAACACATGGCAGATGAAATATTATAGAGAAATGCAAAGTGACACATTTTTGTGGGGGGAAAAAAAGAGGCAATATGAACTAGAGGACACATTTCTAAAGACAGTGCAAAAACAGAGAGACCTTGGAGCATATGTGCACAAATAGTAAATGGCAGGGTGAGTTGAGAAAGTGGTTCAAAAGGCATATGGGGGATGTCTTTATAAATAGAGGTGTAGAATACAAAAGCATGGAAATTATAATGAACATTTATAGAACACTGATTCAGCTACAACTGGAGTATTGTGTCCAATTCTGGGCATCGCACTTTAGGAATGATCAAGATTTTAGAGAGGATGCAGAAAAGATTTACAAGAATGAATCACAAGATGAGGGACCAGTGTATGGCAACACTGTGTGTGTACCATCTACAAGATGCACTTCAGTATCTCACCAAGGTTCCTTCGTCAGAATCTTCCAAAACTGTGACATCTACCACCTAGAAGAACAAAGGTAGTAAACCTATGGGAACACCAACATCTGCAAATTTCCCTCCAAGTAAAACACCATCCTGACTTGGAACTATATTGCTATTTCTTCACTGCCACTGTGTCAAAATCCTGGAACTCCCTAACAGGCAGCACAGTGGGAGTACCACGCCATTTGAACTATGGTGGTTCAAGAAGGCAGCTCGCCACCACATTCTCAATGGCAATTCAGGGTGGGCAAGAAATGATGACCTTGCCAGTGATGTCTACATCCTATGTATGAAACAATGCAATGAGCAGTGATTCCCCTACAGCAGTGATGTATATTTGAATGCTATAACATTACAGATGCTGCTTGGTAACTTGAGAACGAGCAGCACGATTTATTGATCAGCCTACATTTTCCAGTTGCTGCCTGTTTAATCCTGATACTGTCCATTCAATTTTAAACAGGTCAACATTGTTGTAAAAAAAAGTTAGTTAGAAAATCTGTACAACTTTACACGGATGGAAGTGAGCCTATTGTGTGGCTGCACCACTAGATGAGGCAAATCACCAGATGGACATTTTGGGTTGGATATCATGCTGAAGTTTTGATGCATCTGCAATGCAGAAGGTTGGGAAATTCCTCTGGTGCACAGTCACTCCAGCTCCACCTCCCTCTGCACTCCATACATTTCCTGTATACTTGGCTCAAGGACAGTCAGTGTTCTCACAAGTGGATGCATTACACATACATACAAATCAGATGTTTCCTCCATTTAATTTCTTGCAATTTGCTGGTTGGAACCACTTACCACAAGTGGCAACTTGTTAGGCTGAGGGGTTCAGCAACCTAAGGTTGGTAGTGGGGACCTTGAAATGTTCAGCTACATCTAGGCCTGTGAAGGGAGGAGTGTTTGTGTGTGTGTGTGTGTGTGTGTGTGTGTGGGGTGGGGTGGGGGGGGGGGGTACAGGGGTGCAGTGGAAAAAGTATTAAGCTCCACATATTTTTTAAACTTAGCTTTTTAGTGGGTTTCTTGTTGCAGGGATCAGGCCTCAATCATCGGTCATTTTTTGGAAAAAAAACAAGTGTTTAAAGGCTCTTTGCAGCTATTTAAGTTCAGTCGAGGCTGCAGAGCTCACAACCCCAGAATCTCATCTCGCAATTCCAGTGGGTCCATGACCTTCAGTTTGAGAAGCACTGCATTAGAGGGTAGAAATTATTCTGTGCACCATTTTTAATTAATTGGTTCTGCTTGTGTGAAATTTCTATGTGTTATTTTAACTATTTTAAGTAAGTTGTTTTGATAGTTTCGAACTACAATTATTTAAATTTGAATTGAGGTCCGTGTGCCTTTTCCCCCATTATTTTAGGTGGTTACCTCTGTGATTCCATGAGCCAGATCTCCTGTTCTGTAATAGATGATGAGTTTACCAAAAAGAATGGATGTCATGTGATTGGACACATTAATGACTACAATGCGCTTCAGCAACAAATTATGGAGGGCAGAATATTGGTTCAGAGGATGGAGTCTATTGTCCAATCCTGTGTTAATGCTGCTTTTTTGGAAATCGACGGATCCAAGGTAAGAACAGGAAGGCAAGAAATTGCTGAGCAAAATATTGTAAAATACATTGGACATTTGAGGAGCAATAACCTGACCTGCCAGTTTATTGCATGTTGTGAATAATTGAGTAGTGGACTTTAATTGTCAGCTGTATCATTACACCTCAGAGGCCCATGAAGGCAAGAATGTATGTTTATCATTCACACTTCAAGGTAAACTTCATATCGATGTTCAGACAATGCAGTTTTTAGTTAAAACTATTCACACTATCAAAGAAGAGCTGGATACATATCTGGTTGGGAATGAAATTGCGAGTTATCGGAATAGACGAGGATGATCATGCATTTCAGGTAGCATAATGGTTTCTGTGCTCTTGGAATCAGGAAGGAAGAATATCAAACTCATGCCTTCATAGTTTGTATGCCTCAGTCATGTAGCAAGTGATAAACTAACCTATTGAATCATTAATGTTCCTTATCATTTTATTAGGAAGGAAAATACACAATAGATGAGAGATTTGGAGGAAATGAAAGACCTTGGTGTGCATGTCTACAGATCCCTGAAGTGGGCAGGATAGGTGGATAAGATGGTAAAGAAAGCATATGGAATGCTTTTCTTTATTGGACAAGTTATTGAATACAAAAGCAGCGATGTAATGATGGAACTGTATATAACGCTGGTTCGGCCACAGCTGGAATTGTGTGTACAGTTCTGGTTGCTTCATTACAGAATAGTGATAACTGCTCTGGAGAGGGTACAGAGGAGATTTACAAGAATGTTGCCGAGGTTTAAAAAGTGTAGCTATGAAGAAAAATTGGATCGGCTGGGGTTATTTTTCTTAGAACAGAGGAAGCTGAGGGGTGACTTAATTGAGGTGTACAAGATTGAGAGTGGCTGATGTAGGAATAGGCAGGAATGCCGTTTCCCCCAGTAGCGAGGTCTATTATTAGGGGGAATAGATTTAAAGTGATTTGTAGCAGGATTAGAAGAAAAACCTCTTCACCTAGAGGGTGGTGGGTGTCTGGAATCCACTGCCTGGCTTGATGGTGGAGCTAGAAATCCTCAATTCATTGAAAAGGTACTTGGATCGGCACCTGAGGTGCTGTACACTACAAGGCTATGGATCAGATAGTGGAGGTGGGATTGGAATAGGCAGCTAGTTATTTTATCTTTTTTGGCCAGCGCAGACACGATTGGCTGAATGGCCTCTTTATGCACTATAACTTTTCTATGGGAGCAGTCTATGGGGTGATCTTATGACCTCATCCCACTCGTCGTTCAGCGAGGTGGAGGTGGTAAAATTGTGAGGTGCCAAAAATCAGATTCATGCCCAGTTTCTTGCCTCATACAATCTTACCTGCCCTATTTTGCCAGTGAGATCAGCTTCATGCCTAAAAAGGGTGCAAAGCCAATTTAAATATTAATGACATGCCTTTCATTGCATGTCATTAGCAAGTTCTGTGCGGCATTGTCCAAGCTCACTTAGACTTACCTCCTCTTTGGTTGGTCCACACACTGGTGAGAATCACAGCTAGCTGATGGCTGGCCAGGGCAATCGGTGGCCATTGGAGCTCCAGAGTGGTTGGGAGCATTGCCCACTGGACACCATAATGTGCCAGGGGCTGTGCCAAGAGAGTAATGCTTGAGTGGGGGTGAGGGTATGATGGGAGGGGGGGGGGGAGAAACTGGCACAGGGAGCGATCGGCAGGGTGGGTGCATGCAGGATAGGCCACGGAGGGGGTCATGACGGGGGACCCACCAGAAGGGTCCCGATGACAGCGACTGTGTTGCCATGGGGATATTACACTGCCACCGATGAATGGGGGAAGGGGAGGTGGCAGGACAACTCCCAGTTCAGAGATTCGGGCACATGCGCAATGGTGCCCCAAGCTGTCGACAGCAGGCTTCACTGGCAAGCTAAGGCTCCATCCTGCCACAGCTTCATTGGTGAGAATCACACTTCTGTCCAAAGAAGTGACTGTGTCATAAGATTACATTTTCAAATCGCCCAAAAAACTTTGAAACTCTCCCGTTTTCTCACTCATTCGGCATTTAGGGTGCAATCTTTTGAAAAAAATTGTGTGTTAGTCTGACAAATGGGGAGAGATTTATAATACTGGCAATCACAATAGATTATCTCTTGCATCTGATTTTAACCTCAGGATTTGGATCATCAGACTGTAAAGCAGCTCTTTTCCAATACCAATACTTTGCGTCAAATCTTGGATGAAACCTGCTCCTTACTGAAGATGTTCTGGAGAGCAGCTCTGCCAAATCCAGATAGTGCCATACAAAATAATCAAAAGGTAAGCCTTTATGTTCACTGATGTGTAGGCAGGAAAGTAGAGCTAAGGCCACAATCTTCGACCAAGATCATAGAATAGTGGAGCAGGTTGAAAGGCCTACACCTGGTTCTAGTTGTTATGATATCATGTTCAGGTAAGACCCAATACAAATAATAAACAGCACTACAAGATTAGTTTATTCCTCTATCATTTCATCTTAAAATGAGTGCTCTGTTCTTTCCTTAGCTGGGATTCAATATGCTGTACACCATTCATGATTAATTTAGTATTATTAGATTTCAGTCCTTTTTTGTGAATATCAGGTAATCACCACCTATAAAATGTATAAAATATCAACCATGCTAATATTCTAAAGCCCATCACATCAGGTGTGATGTCCAGTGGTCATTTCATTTTTGGAATGAACGATATGCTTCACTTTGAATGAAGCAGACCCACCCTGACGACTTGTGTGACACAGGTGGAGCTACATGACTGATGGCTCCATTCTCACATGAGTTTTACTGATACTTGATATATTAATATTATTACTGACTGCTTTATCACTGGCAGCAATTGTAATCAGTGACTGGTGTGAAAGCAGATCTGTTGTATTTCAAAATTCTGCACTATGGCAGTGATAATGTGATGTAAAACAGTGCTCAAATAGTCATCCTGAGAAGGCCAGATTTAAATGATGTCAGTGAAGAGTTGATGAATAAACCTTTCATTTGAGCTAAGAATGATGGGCTAGCCTCTGCCTCTGAATAAAATTCCTTATTCTTTCTCATTAGAGAGCAAAATTAGAACAATGCTGAATACTGTCTCCAATAACACCCCAGAGCCAGATGGATCATGAGCAGATGGGACAAAAAGTCTACTGAGGGCCACGTGCAGTGTTGCCTGGCTCAGTGCCAGCTGTCACCTCTGGGTCAGAAGGTTCATGTGCTGATGTCCCACTCCAGAGAATTGAGCACAAAAATCTAAGCTGACATTCTACTGCACTGTCTTCCGAAGGACACAATAAACATGAGGTGCCATCTGCTCTGTTAGATGGACACAACATTTTATTTTGAAGTGGGGCAGGGTAGTTCTTTGTGATGCCCTCAACCAATACCACTAAAACAGATGACTTGTCACTATCAGATTGCAGTTTGTGGGAGCCTGTTGTATGCAAATTGGCTGCCAGCAATAATGACATAAGTCCCAGATTTTCACTCCTGGATCATGTGTGCAGGGAAAGGAGATTCCCAACTTCACAAACCCCTATGCCAACCAATGACCTCTCCCCCACCTCATCCCAATGGCCCTTCATTGCCCATATGCTTAGTCCGAATCCATGCCCTTTAACCACCACCCTTTTCACTTAACCCCTCCATGCCAACTTACCAAGTATTCACCAGGGCAAACCTCAGGAGCTATGCTGACTTTATTGTATTTGTTGAAGATGTCACATTTAAAAACAAAACATTGGTTTTTTAAAAATGCAATACACATTGAAACTTTTAATCTCTTATGTAAACAAACATTTCTTATTCTATAACCATTTGGGGCTGTCAATCAAAAAGGTGAGCTAGCTAGATGGGTGGAGAACTGGCTTAGCCATAGAAGACAGAGGGTAACAGTGGAGGGGTCTTCTTCAGGTTGGAGGTCTGTGACTAGTGGAGATCCGCAGGGCTCTGTACTGGGACCTCTGCTGTTTGTGATATATATAAATGATTTGGAGGAAGATGTAGCTGGTGTGATCAGTAAGTTTGCGGACGACACAAAGATTGCTGGAGTTGCGGATAGTGATGAACATTGTCAGAGAATACAGCAGAATATAAATAGGCTGGAACATTGGGCGGAGAAATGGCAGATGGAATTTAATCCAGATAAATGCGAAGTGATGCATTTCGGTAGATCTAATGTAAGGGGGAGCTATACAATAAATGGCAGAACCATCAGGAGTATAGACACACAGGGACCTGGGTGTACAAGTCCACAGATCCTTAAAGGTGGCAGCACAGGTGGAGAGGATGGTGAAGAAGGCATATGGCATGCTTGCCTTTATTGGACGGGACATAGAATATAAAAGTTGGCATATGTTGTTGCGGCTGTATAGAACACTGGTTAGGCCACATTTGGAATACTGCATCCAGTTCTGGTCACCACACTACCAGAAGGACATGGAGGCTCTGGGGAGAATACAGAAACGGTTTACCAGGATGTTGCCTGGTATGGAGGGTCTCAGCTATGAGGAGCGATTGGGTAAACTGGGGATGTTCTCCCTGGAAAGACGGAGGATGAGGGGCGACCTAATAGAAGTGTATAAAATTATGAAGGGCATAGTTAGGGTGAACAGTGGGAAGCTTTTTCCCAGGTCGGAGGTGACGAACACAAGGGGTCACGGGTTCAAGGTGAGGGGGGCAAGGTTCAACACAGATGTCAGGGGGACTTATTTTACACAGATGGTGGTGGGGGCCTGGAATGCACTGCCAAGCAAGGTGATTGAGGCGGACATGCTGGGATCGTTTAAGACTTATCTACGTAGCCACATGAACAGACTGGGAATAGAGGGATACAAACGAATGGTCTAGTTGGGCACATGAGCGGCGCAGGCTTGGAGGGTCGAAGGGCCTGTTGCTGTGCTGTATTGTTCTTTGCTCATTTAACAGGCACTTCATCCACAGTAAAAATATTAGTTAGCAAAATCAGTCATTTCACACAAATCCTACATTGACAACCCTTCGGCCTTATGTTAACAGGCAAAATGAAATATCAAGCACTGATTTTCTTTTAGCTCCACGCCTTTTTTTAAACATTTAAAGCCCAGAATTCAATCCCTTGTCAGCTTTGACAGTTCCAATGAGCTTTAATAGTTCATTGCCAGCTTTGACGCTTATATTGAGTTCATGAACTTTTTATGCACAATCATGTCTAATTTTAACAATCCCAAAGGATGCCTTACCTCTCCAAAGGATACCCTGGCTATCCAAATGAATCCACAATGTTCAGACCATCTCTTACCTGGTCTAATCTGTTAACGTCAGGTTTCACACTCCTGGCCTCCTGAAATTCCACTTCAGTGGAGAAAGCTGATGATATAAATGGCCAGCTACCTTCTTAAACCATGCCTGCACAAACTTTGGCCTGACTCCATTCCTGCTCCTGCAAAAATAAGAAGTGCACTTTTTGCCACAATATTTCATTGACTATAAAGTGTATTGAGACATCCTGAAGTTTGAATGAAGGGTGAATGTAACATCCAGTTAGAACTTAGAGGAGCAGTACAATTTAACGTATGTGCAAACTCCCTCATGGTTTAAATTTGGTTGCTGTGGTTATTACAGGAGCAGTCAATGAAAGAAGAGATTTGCAGGCTGAGGAATAAGATAACAGAACAGGAAAGCTTGCTGCAGAATGCAATCAGTCGACTGAAGGCCACAAACCAAGTGAAGGAAGGAATGGAACAGTTCATTGTCAATCAGCGTATGTAGAATCAATACTTCAAGTTTCCTTTATATTATACAGATATATAACAGAAGAGCATGTTTATTCTACAAGTGTGTGTTTCTTATTCCCTTTAATATGTCTGAATGCCAATGTGAACAGCAAATCAAGGCATAAGGATATTCCCAAGGAATAAGGATCTTTCCTTTGAACCTGACCGCTTATGCAGGGAAAACACCAATTTTACTATCAACTCACATGACTGCACAATTAAGATTAGAAACTTTTTATCTTCCAAAATGGGAATCAACTGGGAGGTCAGAAAAATCTGAAACAGGAAGCCAGCCTGCCATGAATTCATTTTCTTGTGATTTTAACAGAAATGTGATCTCTGGCAGGTGACCAATCCACTCTCAGGAAGCATGTCCATTAAATCTTTTTAAAGAAGCTGCATGCTTTTTTAACCCTTACTGACTGGGTTTCCCAGGCTTCAGCGACCCGAGGTAAAAGGAGGAGAGAAGGACCGATTCATCAACCTTTACAGTAGTGTTTGTGGGCTAGGATAAACAGACGTATTTCCTCTATCATCTCACCCCAACAATGACCACATCAATCCCTGATCTCTCCCTGCAATCTTGCTCCATGATTACACCTGACCTCCCCAACTATGCTCCACTATTCCACAATCTCTACCCTAGCATTCACAAAACTGGCATGATCCTTGGCTGTGGCCTTTTCTGGAACGTTCCTTGACTGACAGGTAGCCAAGCCTATCAATCTGGCTTATGTCAGGGAACTCATTTTTAAAAAATCATGCATGCCGTAGAATTAAACTTTCATGGTGTCCAGGTTTCCCAATGATAACTCTTTCTACCCACTCCAAAACCCCACCTCATTGATGTTCCAGAAACTGAGGCCCTGATTATCAATGTCTTTCTGCTTCAGTGACTAAACACATTGCACCATTGATATAATCCGATAAAGAGAATTTATTGAAATGAGCTAACAGGTTAATTCAACCCTTCCACAAGCCTGCACTGGATTTAACTAACTACTGAACTGGCTGCTTCTGTGTTTAGTTAGCTAATATAAACCAGGCAGTAGTAGGTGGAGCAATTTATTTCCCCTTTGAACCCATTTTAAGCTCATTTCAATAAATTCTCTTTATCGGATTATATCAATGGTGCAATGTGTTTAGTCACTGAAGCAGAAAGACATTGATAATCAGGGCCTCAGTTTCTGGAACATCAATGAGGTGGGGTTTTGGAGTGGGTAGAAAGAGTTATCATTGGGAAACCTGGACACCATGAAAGTTTAATTCTACGGCATGCATGATTTTTTAAAAATGAGTTCCCTGACATAAGCCAGATTGATAGGCTTGGCTACCTGTCAGTCAAGGAACGTTCCAGAAAAGGCCACAGCCAAGGATCATGCCAGTTTTGTGAATGCTAGGGTAGAGATTGTGGAATAGTGGAGCATAGTTGGGGAGGTCAGGTGTAATCATGGAGCAAGATTGCAGGGAGAGATCAGGGATTGATGTGGTCATTTTACCACCCGCCAACCTATTCCACTGTAGATTATGACGGTAACAAAATAATCATGATTCCTGCTGCTATCACTGACTACTCAGGTGGTTACAAGACTAGGTAATTTTGTTCTCCATGTGGATGTGTAGCTTATTAACATTCATGGTTCAGGTATAACACATGAAAGTTCTGTCATCCTGTGAAACCAGTTTAACTAATATTCGTGGTTAGCTCTTGGTTTTTCCAGTGTTTCAGAGTCTGATAACATCTGCAACACTTTTTTTTCAGTAACAAGAACACATGATGTTCTGAAGAAGGCAAGGAGTAATTTGGAGGTAAGTTTCCACTAGAATGGTGCGAATTGGAGCAACTATTAAAAAGGTCCTGTAAACATGTTCCCTTTTTTCCTGATACAAGACCCTGTAATGGAATGTGTACCATCATTATGGATCAAATGTAATTAGTAAAGTGGTGCAAATATCCTTTTTGAGTCATTACCTTATTTTTAGGCCTGATCCCAAATACTTCCAAGATCTCCTTACATAAGTAACACTACTCCCTGCTAGCAATATTGTGATTAGTTTGCTTGGTATGTGATAACTTATAGGCATAAACCTGTACCCAAACAGAAAATGTTCACAGAACCACTCAGGGTTCCAGGACAATCCAGAATAAACTAAACCTTAATTGTCTTTTCTCACCACCATTATTTCCTGATTACGATGGGATGTAATCATGTAACCCATTAACTATCTACTCAGAGGTGACAATAGTGGCCAGTGATTTGACTTGTCTTGCTCTCCATTTTGCTTTGTTTTCTTTCCCCAGACAAATAATCACGTTGCATTTGCCTTCTTTGTTCAGTTTTTCTTTAATCAACCAATTAATTACAGAGGATAGTGTATGGCTATATCTGTTTAAAATGAAGAGCTGAGCTTCAGGTTTTTAACTCTTAGAAAACTGTATACTTGTACAGCTTTCGGCAGAATGTTAGTTCGATTTTAATCTCAAAATGCCTCTTCGCAAAGATATTTTTGTCCATCGGGTCTAATGGAGAAAAAAAGGATTACCAGCTGATGACCTAATCTGAAGTCTTGTGTTGCTATCCTCCCTAATACAGGTTATAAATTGAATGTTCATTCAAACCACAGAAACCAGGAAATTCCAAGGATTATTTGCTGGTTTGTGCTGTTATCTGATCTCCACTAAGTTGGAGAATGGAGTGTCACAATTCTCCTCACACCCCTGAGTCAAGGAGAGGAATTTTAGCCACCTTTTCCACTCGTTGCCATCAGTTGATCCCTACTGATCTGTATATACATGGATATATGGGGAGGACAATCCTGGGGCTGGCTTCATGAACCCCTCTGTAGTCTGGGTCTAAGAATCTGCCCATATACACAGCCTGGATTTGCATTTGACAACTGAACACTTTGGGAACCAGAGACCCTCTGATACTTCACCCAAGAACTAGACATCAGTATGAATCAACATCTTAATAGTATTGAAGGAAATATGAAAAAAAAAAGATTTTATCATTACAATTGGGAGTCTTGTCCATACAAGAGGTTCAAGCAGAGAAATGTATTCCTCCCTTTGGAAAGAAAATAAATTGAACGTAAGAAATAGGAGGAGAACACATGAAGAGTAGACCATATGGTTCCAAAGATGTGCTGGTTAGGTGGATTGGCTATGCTAAATTGCCCCTTAGTGTCCTGGGATGTTAGGTTAGAGGGATTAGTGGGGTAAATGTGTGGGGCTGTGGAAATAGGGCCCGGGGTGGGATTGTGCTCAGTGCAGACTCGATGGGCCGAATGGCCGCCTTCTGTACTGTAGGATTCTATGATTCTTGAACCAAGGGAAAGTAAGTCTGTCTTGTTCATAGAAAAATAAAGTGTGGTGCTGCCCAAAGTACCATCAGTGCTGATATGTCAAGGAGCAGCTTCAGTGGAATCTGATTGTGTTGAACCTCCAGGATGTTTACTTTCCTAGCCAGAACCTGTTGTTGCTCCTTTCTGACTTTCTGTTCCCTGTGTGTCCTTTGTCTCTTTTGTGAGTCTATTCAGGTGAATGATTGCACAATTTCTGGTGTAAACACCTCCCTGAATGACAGCAAAGGTTGGTAATGCTGTATTAGTATTAGCATGTGCCATGGAAGGCCAGACTGCTCCTGCCTCTTCACTGACTGTTAACACTGTTGCTTGCAAAACCGCTGCATGAATCACCTCTATTTTCTGCCATTTGCATCCAACAGTTCTCATACTCATCCATTCACAAAAAGTGCTTTTATTATGTAAAGTCCTTATTAACATCTGAAAATGTTTTTATGGACATTCAAATATTTGGGAATGATTACAAAACAGATGTTCAGGTGACACTGGATTTACACACCCAACTTTTTATTGTAGGTCATAATTCCAATTATATATAAATGCCCCAGACACTGCAATATCATTAAGTAGACTGCAAATGAAAACTCAGACATGTTAGAACAGCATTTCTGACTACAACTGTACTAATGGATACAATATAAATTAAGTTATTCTTAAATATCACCAAAGCCTAAAGATTTGGCTTCAGTCTAAGTATTGAAAATAGTGTAGTGATTGAAAATAGTAGTGAGGAGATTATACAGACATATCAATGCTTGTGATGTCCATCATATGGAGTAATCAAATGCTGCACCCTGTGCACTACAAGTAATGCTAATTCATGGGATTAAATGGACTTTTTCAGCTGTTTATTGCCCACTGTCTCTTGCAGCTGTTACTCCGGTTTTAAGTATAATAACATGGAAACAACAAGAACTGCTAAATTACTCCGAGAATATTTTTCATCTACTATATTTTTAGCTTACTATGGGATGTGGAGTAGACAGCTGCATACAAAAAGAATTCAATATATAGAATAGATTGTTTAAAATAGCTGTCTGCCATAGGGAGAAGATCATTGATTGATCTACTATTATACTACTTACTGTGCCTACCCCAGTCCAACGCCGGCAACTATATCATATCTATATCATTACTATTATAATGAATGCATTGTGGAGGTTGATTTAGTGTTTACATTTCCACGCAGTTTATTTAAACTGTCCAGGAATAGTGAAATAGCAGTTTCCCTTTATGATGCCAATGCATGTGGCAATCATAGTAAGTC
Organism: Mustelus asterias; assembly: GCF_964213995.1. NCBI lineage: Eukaryota > Metazoa > Chordata > Chondrichthyes > Carcharhiniformes > Triakidae > Mustelus > Mustelus asterias. The sequence goes on from NC_135808.1 coordinate 82,912,133, forward strand.
TCACCCCATGTTCCAAATATTTTGTTGATTCCTACAAGTCTATTGTAAATATTCAGATCTGACTGTGTTTTATAGAATTATGTAACAACTGGCATTTATACACTGCCTTTTATATAGTAAAATATCTCAAGGCTTTTCACTGGATTTATCAAACAAAAGTTAACTCTAATCCACATATGGGGATATTACAACAAGGGATAGATTTTTAAGGAGCATTTTAGAAAGACAAAGGTTTAAGGAGAGAATTATAATACACAGAAAGAGGCCATTCAGTCCATTCTCCATGTCTTCTGGCAAATACTTAAATCTGAGTACTTTGGCTACTGACTCTTCAAAATTTGCAGATAACACAAACTTGGAAGTATTGTGAACTATGGAAGATGGTGATAAACTTCAAGATGACATAGGCTGATGGAATAGGCAGACATGTGGCCAATATAATTTATTGCAGAAAGTGTGAAGTGATACATTTTGGTCAGAAGAATGAGTGGTAATAAAGGGTACAATTCTAAAGGCGGAGTAGAGAGAGATCTGGGGTATATCTGCACAAATCATTGAGGGCAATTTGAGAAAGAAGTTAATAAAGCATATGGAATCCTGAGTTTTATAAATAACAGCATAGATAATGTTCTAATTCCACTGGTAGAGACAGATTCAACTGTGCGATTCAAAAGGGAACTGGAAATCATCTGAAGAGAAAAATTTAGAGGGATATTAAGAAAAGGGAGGGGAGTGAAGAGATGAGATGAGCTACTTTTACAAAGCCAGTATGGACACAATGGAACAAATGGCCTCTTTCTGTGCCTAACAATTCTATAATTCTGAGACAGGAGAAATAGGGGGTAAGTCTTTTGCTAGGATTGGAATACTTAGCAAAGTTTAGCAGCAAGAATTTAAAATGTTAATTTGAAATATTCTTTGGCCTGGATTAACCTCAGTAGACCTCAGTCTATTTGATTCTACCAAATGAGCTGGGCAGAATTGTGTGCCCAACTAAAAAGGAATGCTCCTTGGGGATTGCATTTTGTAGGAGGGAAGTTTCTTGATTAAATATCAATTAAAAATTGTAACAGGCTGTTGTCCCATATTGCATTTGGTGGTATTTTTCAAATTCACAGACCAGCGCAAGTTGCATAAATTTTGCAAGAGAATGACAGGACAAATAGTTTCAAAAGTTGTGCTTGGCATAATCATTCATTGCACCAGTACCATAAAGTGTTCATATTGGAAACATTCCTTGTGTTGAATATGTGCTCGGCTTAATTATTACTGTATTATTTTGTGTTTTACCTCGCCTTGTATGTTGATGGTAATATTTTTTCCTTTCCAATTACTTTTTCAGCAGAAATCTCAAAGCTTGGTTACAGCTGTCCCGGAAGCTGGAACTTCGTGAATCCCATTTTTCCAAAAGCTGAAGCAAGAAGTCTGAGTCAAAGTTCACTGTCTGGGAAGGATGAAAGATATGGTCCCAACCTGGTTTAAGTCAGAAATGTAGCAAACTACTGAAGCAGTTACCTCTTTGCCCCTTTCTAAACAAAATACACAACAATCTTGGAATCTTATCCTACAAAAATAATTTAGTACAACAGCATTTGAAAACAAAAGTAAACAACATCTTTTGTGTTTCCAGACAGAACTATTCTACATAATACAAACCTAACAGTGACTTCCTGACGATGCTGTATAAAACAATGAACAGTTGATTACTTTTCGTGTCTTGTGCAAAAATTTGAAACGGGAAGTCTTGTACTTGTGGGTAGAGTTATTCATCAAACAAACTTGCCATCTTTTGTCCCCACAAAGGCTAAGAGCCTTGCAGACTTGTTTAAAACATTACCTTAAAGCTTTAGGGCCCAGTGAGAAAGGTTAAAAGGTAATATATTTTGACTGTCTCAACATGCAAGAAAAATCCTGGTCAAAAGAACTACGTTAAGTTATTATATATTAATATAAATGCATTTGTGATCACATTAAAATATAATATATGCCAGATCAAGAAACATTGAGTCTAATGATAGCTTTGGTGAATGTCCTTGTATGAGTTCGTGCAATTTAAAACAGAAAAATATACATCCCAACAACATTTGCTACTGAATAAAATGTTCACCAAGCATAGTCATAAGAAAGGATGTGCAATAAGTTTGCCATTTGCGGCCAACTGCTGCAATATTAGCTTTATCAAGCACTGGAATAAGACAAAATTATATTTATAAGCCTCAACAACCGTATCTAGCATCATGAACATTGTTATGATACAGCTTTCTGATTTAATAACGTAACATGGTGGGTGAGAGTACGGTACAGAGTTAAGACAGGGCTGGATTACTTTGTATTTTCTATTGTACACTATTAGAAATAGTAGATAAATTTAGCACTGGTATTGTTTTTTGCCTGAGCTGTATATACATCTTGGCGGCAAATATGTGGTGTGTATGTATGCTTTTGTGCATCTTACACACAAACACACACACACACGTGAACAGGCTTATAAAGCATCTTCAATAATCAGTAAATATGTGGTGCCGAAGCTTTGCGCGCATGTGTTTTTCATTTCTGTTTTGCATGGTCATTGTGTAATTAAGTTAAAATAAGCCAGGGATCAAGGAGGACTGGGGTCGCTCCTCAGGAAATCCATTGAGAAAAGGGCAGAAGTTCTTTTTCGTGGTCTAAGCAAATGATAATTGATCACTGATGTTTGGTAGAAATCATAGAGTTCCTGCATTTAGTAGCCTGTAAATGGTTTATTTTAAAACATTATAGGTTACAGAAGATGATGATGCAATAGGTGTCTCTATGGCACAGCTGTATACTGTACAAAGCGTATATAATGATTATATAGTGTTCCTCTTTCAGGCTGTATATATTTTCCCGGTGTATATACATTCATTTGTATGATAGAGCGTAGCAATGTGTGTATGACACAGTTCTGGGAAATAAAAAGTGGTGCGTTTCCTGGATTGTTTTGGGAAAGTAATTCTGTGAAAATCTAAAAGATGTGCATTTAATGTTTGAAACAATAATTTGTTTTCATTTAATGGTCCAAATAATAAAAACATTAAATGCTCGATGCCCGTTTGACTTCTCTCTCCTTAGTGCTCTAAGAATTTTAAAAATTAACACTCACATAGCTTGTTGGATAAATAGAAAGGTCCTCAATCTGATTAGTCAGTCTGTGCCAAATTGCTTATCTCTTGATATTCGTACCTGATTATATTGGATAGTTTCCAAAGATGTCTGGTTGTCTCTCCAATCCACATTTCCCAGGTTACACACTGACTGTTAATATATTGGAGGATAGACTTGTAATGTTACAGGCATTTGGAATATAAATAAATAAATCTTGAAATCAGTGACCAAAGAATGTAGCAATTCTGCTAATCATTGGTATCTCTACTCAAGTATTTTTCTATGAGTATTAGCCAGAATAAGATCTTTAGTACACACCTGCACCAAAAATACCAGATGAGGCTTCTGTTGAAACTTTTCAACTTAGTTCAAGTTCATAAATGCCTTAAGCCTGCATTGCTGTGACACAGGTGAGAATTGAGGCAATTGAGCGGAGCTCATTTGAGCGGAAAATGATTCTAAACATGTAAAATAAATGTACATTCTTTTTTAGATACACTTAAATCTGTTAATGTTAACATGGTTGCATCAGTCAACTTATGATCCTTTCTCTAATTTAGTTAAAAACAATATTTCCATGTTCTTTGCCCCTAACTGCACTTGTCCCATAAAGTTATGTGAATCTTTTAATTAACATTTCTCTGCATTGAAAATAGAGGCACTATATTGTTGTATTACTAAACACTCAGAAGTGGCAACTATTTTAATTTCCAGGATTCCTCAAAGTCCTACATCTATCAAATTCACCCTTGCCTTTAAGCCCATGGTGGGAAAAATGTAGCATCCTTGTAGATCTATGTGAACTGTGAATACACAAAAATAGCTTAATGGTGTGCGTGTGGTGGGGGGGGGGGGGGGGGGGGAAGAGAGAGAAGATCGTTATAGGCAAGACAGGAGATCAGGTGAAGACAACACAATACCCATTCTTTTAATAAGCTCACTTTATTTTTGTTACAATCTTAAAAGTATACATATCTATTTATACATTTAAAAGAGCACTCCAATTGTCTCTCTAAAGACTTAAGTATTCATGCCATTTCATACACAAGTAAACCTAGGCCACTTTGTACACCAGCAGAAACTTGGAGGGAGAAAACATTTGGCATTCAGATCACTAACACCATAAGTCTTTGCAATTCCTCAAACTATTCGCACTGCCCCAAGGATATTTTAGATTCTTTGTCATTATTTCCCTGGAATGAAACTCTGTCAGGAACACTGACACAGCTCTCAGTTTCTTATTTGCTTCAAAGGGAAATAGATGCAGCATGATTATTTCTGAGTAAAAAGTGCCAAGAAAACATCAATTGTACAAATCAGTTGTATTTCACCGTTGCAGTGTTCCATTTCTGCTACTAGACTCTGCTAGCAAGTCATATTAATATCCAACAATTGTTGCCATCAGATTGAAGTCTAGAATGTGCCAATTATTATTTCCCAATTTATCAGATAGTTTCTACAGATGAGCAATAACCTCAGATATTAGACTGTGATATTCAAACAAGGTAATATTTCAAATTCACACCACACCACCTGTAATTTGCAGTTTTACATTAGTTTCCTGTATGTGCTGATACAAAATAAATATCAAAGTAGCATCTACATTTTAAAATAAATTGAAATGAAGCCTCTCGACTTGTTCCATTTCCCTGTTGTTTATTTTTGCTGGCCGAAATGCCATGTTGAGATCAACTTAGCCTGAAAAACTTAGAGCTTGTGAACCCTAAATGACTCCATAGGCATAATGTTCTCCTATTACTCCAACTTTCCTCTCAGATATCACAATGGGATCAAATCACAAGGCATAATATCACTGTAAGCAAATGAGATGGGATTTCATAGAATCACAGAACAAAACACCACAGAAAGAGGCCATTTAGTCATCTGGCTCTTTCAAGATATTATCCTACTCCCCTGTCCTTTCCTCATGGCCCTGTAAATATTTTCTTTCCAAGTATTTATCAAATTCCCTTTTAAAAGTTACTATTAAATCTGTTTCGAGCAATGAAGGCCAGGTCACAACAACTTGCTGTCTAAAAATGTTGCTCCTTGCTCTTTTGCCTGTCATCTTTAATCTCAAGCCTCTGGTTACTGCCCCTTTGCCACTGGAAATTATTTTTCCTTACTCTAACAAATACCATTCATAATTCTGAACACCTCTATCAAATGTCCTATTAACCTTCCCTGCTCCAAGGAGAATAATTCTAGCTTTTTCATTCTCTTCACATAACTGAAATCCCTCACCCTTGATATCATCCCAGTAAATCTCTTCTGCACCCTTGACCTCTATATCCTTCTTACAATGTGGTAAATTGACAACATTCTAGCTGATGCTTAACCAGTATTTTAGAGGCTTAGCATTTTTTATTTTGTACTCTTTGCCACAATTGCTAAAGCCAAGAATTTCATACACTTTTCTTTTAATAACAAACAACTTCACAACTTGTCCTGTAACCCTCAAAGATTGGTGTTCTGTTGTTGTATCCCCCTTTAAAATCGTACACTTTATATTGCCTCTTCTCATTCTTCTACCAAAATTTATCACTTCACACTTCTCTATATTTAATTTAATCTGCCACCTGGCCATTTCAGTAGTGCATTCTGAACTTCATTACTGTTATTATTTAATCACAAACCAATCGGCTATCGTGCAAATTAGGTCTTGACCTACCTAATTTATAATATTCTAACTCTAACCTCATGGACTGAAAATTTTATTTTTGTAAATCCTTCAACAGCATTGTAAATACATCTGTCAAATCAGGTGAGATCCATTGCTTGATGGACTTCACATCTTGCAAACTAATATTCTGGACTACATGTTCCATTGGGAAATATTCACATCTGTACATCTACAACAAAGTAAACAGGTGTGCCAATATAAAATAGGTTCCACGTCTTAAAGACAGCACACTGTTGAAAGCAGGATTTCTTTCCACACAGTAAACATTAGGAGGTTTCAACCAAAAACAAAGCTCACTTCATTAAAACAAAAAAAGTAAAGCCACACCCGCAAATTAAAATGCAATACTTATTAAATACTAAGCAAGCTTTTATGGTATATACCTATTATATCTTTTGAATTCCAACTATAAACTTCTCCTTATGTAACAGTTCATCATGACTAAGATAGTCCCTTGATTTCAGATGCATTTCAAGTTTCCCAAAATGCAAGTTCACAGTGAACAATCTGCATTTCCATGCTATAGTATTCAGTGTCTGACTTGTACCTCAATCCAGTAAAGTGCTTGTAGCGATTATGTAGAAGGCAACCGACACAACTACTAAAATCCTAATGAAGCTCCGTCACTGAGCAGCCAACCAACAGAGGCATTCAATTACCATTTGGACATGCTGGTTATAGAGATGACAGATCAAATTGGCTTATAGAGTAAAGTAGTAACATATTTCTTCTTATAACGATGGGTGGCACTAAGAACCATCACACCATCCTAGGACAAAAAAGTATTAAAACATTAAAAAGCAGCATTAACTTTGAACTGATCTTAGAATAGCTAACCAGATTGTTCAAATTGAGGTCAGGGAAAGTAACAACTACATATAATTGAGCAACCAAGAGAAGAGTTGATGCACCAAATAGTGAATAATTCAGTTTTTAAAAATTTTAAATCTCAATATTGAGCTAAGACTCTATTTGCTGACATCATAAACAATTGTAACACACTTTCTTTATTATGACCAGTCAAAGTCTAATAGCTTAGAAGTACCATGAGCCAATAAATTAGCACACTGAAATTCAATTAAGATGTTTTGGCATGTGTGTGTCTCCCAGTATCACGATTTATAAATCAAACACAAGCAGAAAAGTTTCACTTACAATCTGTACTTTCTACTGATCTTATCTGGGGAGCAGTCAGAATTAGTCTCAGTGCCCTTGGGTTATAGAAGGAAGAATAAAAATTCCATAGAATCGTTATTACCATTTCCTAGATCTTGCAAATGTGTGGATATCAAGGAGGGGCAGAATCAGGTGTGGTTGTGATTCCCACAATTGAATTGGTTATTGACTATTGCTGGCCTGGGCCACAAATTTAAAAATAGATACCTGGACAAGGCATCAGTGTTTTTTCAGCACTTTTGGAGCATACTCCAGCAGTTATCATTGGAAAGTTAAAAACATAATTATAGTATGGTCAAATGTTCTCTTTATGGGAGGTCTTACCTTACCTACCTCTGAGCCAGAAGCTCCAGGTTTGAGTCCCGACCTAGGGCTTAATGGTTAGGGAAGGTGCATTAATGACGCAGTCAACAGGTTGAATATCAACCTGCAGTATCCTCCCAACACACCAATAGAGGCAGTAAAAGCGGGAGAGACTCTTGATCAGTCATGCTTAGCGTGGAGTGGTGCCCCTCAAGTTATCAGCCTCTGGTGACAGGCTAGCCGCCTGTTCCAGTTAAAACTCGCTGTGAAATCAGATGAATGTCTGCTTTGTGCATCACTAGGTGTGGGAAAAGAAACAAACAAGTGTGTTTTCTAATGCCTGGAACTCCGTATAAAACAATTACCAAATCAGACTAAATGCTCAAGATGCACATATTAATCTAAGGCGGCAAAGACATTGGCAGGCATATCTTGGGCTCTGAGGCAAATGGCTACATCATTATTTCTGGTGAATCTGTACTCAGTGTTAAGGGCTACATGAAAATTCTTCTTGACCACCAAGTCCGCAGTGTTGGTCGAAGCAAATGCCACTGAAATGCTATGACATCCATGGCAGTGATGTAAGTGAGCACTAGACAAATTTTAGAAAAACGTGGAATCCAGGACATAAGGGGTCACCTACTCTCTGCTACTAGCCTATTGGCTTTGATGCTGGGCATTTTCTCTGAACCATAGGTTACAATTCTAAAAATCCCAGCCATTGCACCTCCTGCATGCCAAATTGTGGTGTTCAGCTGACAGAAAGCTCTCGCACTGGCCGAGTTGTGGCACCAGCCTTCTTTAGTGCTCTTAGATTACAGAATGCAACTCATTTCTTCTTGCTCTTTTGAGATACTCAAACCTTGTGGCAGCAGAGAAGCCAATGGGAACACAGTATACTTGCAAACTCTGTTCGAAACACCACTTTCAACAGATGTCTCATGGTACAGAAGGAAGGGCATTGTTCAATAGACAAGGCACTCTAAAATTGACCATCAAAGAAAGAGATGAACGAAAGTGAATGATGCAAAGTAGCTAACGAAATAAAAATGCACAAAGAATGCCTTTCACAACACTAAGATTCTTTGAGAGTATTACAAATTAGTACTTTGCTGAGCTAACAACGGTGATAGTCAGCTATTAGCAAACCTCACTGCAAAGGTCAAGGAGATAGAACTGGTCCTGAGCACCATCCACTGGAATCCACAGATTGCCCTCGAAGTACTGGTTCTCTTAAAGAAATTCAAGAATGGACAGTCTCCTGTCATATATTGAAGACACACAGCAAATCTGTAGTCTTCAAAATCATTGGTCTCTGACTACTGCAACTGTTTGAAAATATCACCTGGTCAGGTAAGAACTCTTGACATGAAGAAAGCCCTGCTGGTATCCAAATCAAAATTCCCTCCAGATTGGTATAGATCTAGAGTTGAGCAAGATTAACTTGGAACCATACAAGACCTAAAAAACCCACATAGGTTTTCACAATGAATGGCATTATGCATACGACAGCAGAGTTTGAAAAATTGTATGTTGTAGGTGATCAGTTTAGTATTTACATAAGTGTATTAGTCAACCTTAGGAAAATTATGTTTATAGCTTTTAATAATTCTGAACAAGTATCAAGGCTTGAGCATTTAAAGACTCCTGTACACTCTGCATCTAATATTGACTTTTCTACTTCTTTATTTTGGGCTCTCAACATAGTTTTCAGTGAACAATTAACTGAAGGATTTAATGTGCTTCAACAAGCTGATAAAAGGAAATGGAAAAATGCACGTCTTTCACTATTGATCATATTCAATCTGAATAGAAGTTGAAATGTATGACAAACTTACTTTTATTGAAAGTGCATATAGATGATTCAGCATCACATGGTTCGGTTCAGGTAGTAAAGCAGGATCACACTAAGTGAGGAAGGCAGGCTGATTAATCACAGAGTCTCAATTGCTTACATAAGATTATAAAATAAAAAGTAATATTTTAAATAAAAAATAACACTGCAAGCTGAACTATTCATATCCACTTAATCCACACTAAAATTCCCTCAAGATCAAATATTGATGCTGGAGTCAGAAAGGAAAGAGAAATTTAAGGAAAAATTAGAGAATTTTGGAAAGGAAATAGAAAATACTAGAACAGACTGAAAAAGAACAGAGATGAAAATAAGAAAGGATACATAAATAATAGAGCAGAAAATTGGAATTTGAGGGGGAAATATAACTTGCCACCCAATTACTATATATCAAGCCATCCAGGGTGGTCCAAAAATAGTGTGAAATAATTCATAAATAAAAATAAAATAATGATTGACAAATCCACTGGACCATAGGTTGTTTATGCTAGGTTGATGAAGGAGAGTAGGAAAGAAAATCCAAGTGCAGTACATCCACCAATTCCCATTAGTTCACAGCATATTTTACTTCTTCAAATACTCCATAAATTGGTCAAACATGATTTCCCTTTCACAAAAACATGTTGACTCGGCCTGTTTTTTCCAAGAGTCCTGCTATAACATCTTTAATAACAGTTTCTAACATCTTCTCAATGGCAAATTTTAAGCTAACTGGCCTGTAATTTCCTGCTTTGTCTCCTTTTTGAACAAGGAAGTTACATTCACTATCTTCCAATCAAATGGAAAATTCTCCAAATCCAGGGAATTTTGGAAAGGAAAACCAACACATCAACAACCTCACTAGCCACTTCTTTTAAGATCGTAGGATGCAGTGATGGTGCACAGTGCCAACAATTTTCTCAGTACTACTTGGTGATTATAATTTTTCCAATTTCTTCCTTAATTTCCACTTCCTGAGTTACAGCTATTTCTGGGAGTTACTTCCATCCTCTATATACAAGACCAATGCAAAATCCCAGTTCAATTCATGAGCCATTTTCTTATTTTCCATTATTAATTCTCCAGACTCACTTTCTATAGGACCAATGCTCACTTTGTTAACTCTTTTTTAAACATCTTTAGAAACTCTTTATATTTGTCTTTATATTTCTAATTTTCTCTCGTGCTATAATTTTTTCCTTCCTCAATCTTTCGGCCATCCTTTGCTTTTTTAAAATATTCTGTCCAATATTCTGACCTGCCACCTATCTTTGCATAGTTATATGCTTTTTCCTTAAGTTTTATACTACTTTTAAATTAACTATGGATTCCTCTCCTCGATTTTCTCCAGAATTTATCCATTCTGATGATTCTGACATATTACCTTACATGCCCACCAACACATTTCTATTGACCAATTCTTTAACCTAATCTGCTAGTTCACGATAGCTACTGTTCTTTCATGCCCTTATTTAAAAGTTTACAAGACTAGTCTTGGACCCACTCTTCTCTCCCTCAAATTGAACATAAAGTTCAATCATATTACGATCGCTGCTACCGGCGGGTCCCTTCACTACGAGGGCATTAATTAATCCTATTTCATCGCACGACATCAGGTCCAATATAGTCTGCTCGTTGGTTGATGCCAGAATGCGCTATTCTAAGAAACTATCCTAAAAACAATGAATTCCTCATTTATGCAACCTTTGCTCATCTGCTTTTCCCCGTCTATATGCAGATTAAAATGCACTATGATTATCACTGTACCTTTTTGACAAGCTCAAGTTATTTCTTCCTTTATACCCCATCCTACCGTATGGTTATCGTTAGGCAGCCAGTACACCATTCCCACAGGGACTTCTTGCTTTTACTATTTCTTATCTCTACCCAAACCATTTCTACATCCTGGTTGCCTGAATTTAGGTTATCCCTTCTCAGTGTGCTAATACTATCATTAAATTAAGAGAGCCACTCCTCCACGTTTTCCTAGCTTCCTGTTCTTCCTGAACATAGGTTAAAGTCCAACAGGTTTATTTGGCAGCACTAGCTTTCGGAGCCTCAAGCTCCTTCTTCAGGTGAGTGAGGACTTGTGTTCACAAACAGGGCATATAAAGACACAAACTCAATTTACAAGACCATGGTTGGAATGCGAATCTTTACAGGTAATCAAGTCTCAAAGGTACAGACAATGTGAGTGGAGAGAGGGTTGAGCACAGGTTAAAGAGATATGTATACAATTATTATGTAACCTCTAGCCCTATCTGATTTACTCAGATTTGTACTCCCTGTCACTGTCTATCACTTCCAACATTAATACCTTTCTCTCTTGCTTTTGCCTATGCTCTTTGATTTACCACATCTTCCCAAATTTGATTCCTTGCTCCCACTATTTAGTTTAAAATCTCCTCTGCTTCCCTAGTTACACTAGAACACAGGTCCCAGGGTGGTTCAGGTGCAGACCATACCAATGGTAGATCCACTTAGTACAGATGCCAGTGCCCCATGAACCAGAACCCACTTCTCCTACAGTTTTTGGGCCACATATTCATGTCTGATTTGATGCACCCTATGCCAATTTGCATGTGGTTCAGGTAAGAACCCAGAAATTATTACCTTTGAGGTTGAGCTTTTTAATTCAGTGCCTAGCTCTTCATACTCTCTGTGCAGAACTCTTTCCTGGATTTAACCATGTCGCTGATACCTACATGGGCCACGACAACCGGATCCTCCTCCTCCCACTCACAGTCCCACCCTCCTGACCACTGACAAAATCAGAAAACCCTATCCTAAGTGGTGTGACTACCTCCTGGTACAAAACATCCAGGTAACTTTACGATGTGTCATACTATCTGAAGCTCAGCCTCCAGCTCAATGACTCTCCAAGCCAAAGCTCCTCCAGCCACACATACTTAACTGCAAATATGTTTGTCCTGGATCACACTAGCATGTAGAAGCTCCCACATGCTACACCCTTGATACATCACCTGCCCTGCTATCATTAATGTGTTTTAATCACTTATTTATTTTATGAGCTCATGCACTTCAGTAGCAAGAATCAAAAGACAGATTGTCTAAATGCAGAGAGACTGCTGGTGAGTGAAGTACACAGGGATCTAGGTGTTCTTGCGCATGAATCACAACAAGCTAGCAAGTAGGTCCGACAAGTAGTTAAAATGACAAATGGCATTTGGCCTTTATTGCAAAGGGGTTGGGGTTTAAAAATGGGGGGTTTTGTTGCAATTGTACAGGATGTTGGTGAGGCTCACCTGGAATACTGCATACAGTTTTGATCCTCTTACCTATAAAAGGATTGGATTAACATTGGAAACAGTCCAAAGGAGATCCACCAAGCTAATTCCTGGGATGAGAGAGCTGTCCTATCAAGAGAGATTAAATAATCTGGGTCTGTATTCTTTAGAGTTTAGAAGAGTGAGGGGTGACCTTATTCAAACATACAAGATCCTGAGCAGGCTTGAAAGGGTGGATGTTGAGATGTTTTCACTCATGGGAGGGTCTCAAATAAGGGGACGTAACTACAAATAAAGGGCTGGTCATTTAAAACTGAGGTGCATAGAAATTTCTTCTTGCAGAGGGTGGTGAACCTCTGGGATTCTCTGCCCCAAAGGGTGGTGGAGGCCGGATCATTAGAAGTATTTAAAGTGGAGGTGGGTAAATATTTGATAGATCAAGGAAAAGAGGATTATGGAGAAATGGCACAGAAAAGGAGTTGAGGCTGACATAGATCAGCCATGATCGTACAGAATGCAGGGCAGGCTTGAAGGACATGGTGGCCTACTCCTGCTTCTATTCCTTGTGTGGTCTTTATATATTTTGTTAAAAGGGAAAGTCCTTGTTGAAAAGCTTTCTAAACTCTTGGAATGCCTTTGACAATTTCCCACAGAGAACATTTAGTAAAACTAAAAGTCATAGGAAGCCCTAAGTGAAGGTGGGATAGGATTTATTTTAAAATAAGAAACAGTGCATATTGGTGGGAGGCAGTTTGATCTTTGGGGACTTGATGTCAGTACAGTACCCCAGACCTCAATATTTGGACTCCCGTGGTTTCATAGCTAAATTGCTTAAATGCAGAATTCAACCAAAGCTCATTAAATAGCAGAGGGAGCAATAAGGGCAAGAGATAACAGCTTGGAATAGGATTTAGTCTGGGTATTCAGTTGAGCAGACAACTGAAATTTAATATTGAAATTTAATGTTGAGGGGCAAAAAATGAAAACATTAGTGCAGGAAGAATTAGGATTATATAATGCCTTTCACAACTTCAGGTTGTCCTAAGTGTTTACACCCAATTAAGTACTTCTGAATTGTAGCCATTCTTGTAGTGAAATACAGATCCAATTTGCTGTCTTTGAGACCTTTGTACACAATGAGATAAATTGTCAGGTAAGTTTTTTTTAAACATTTTAGAACATACCTTTAATGTTTCATTGAGAGAATTTAAAGTTGAAATTTATTTCTGGAAAAAAATTCTTCCATATAAGCACTTGACAAATGCATTTAAAACAGTTTGCATCTATATACTGTTACAGGATTCTGAATATTTAAAATTATACATAACACAGGGACCTCAAATGCTCATCTGAAATGACAGATATGGTTTCAGCAATGTCAGCAGCATTGCTATTTTAATGAACTTACTGAAATGTGTGTGTCCTTGTTGAGAATGACCTGGAGCAGATGGGGAGGTAAAATTGGAGGTGCCTTAAAGCGCTCCTCAGGCTTCAACACATACATCTCCTGATGGTACGGTCCTGGAGGGGAGCTTGATAAATCTGAAACAGAATATTACATCAATCGAAAAGAATATATACAATTCACAAAAAAACAAGCTATGTACACAGCTGACCCTTCTGAGATCAGAGTGTGGCATCAGATAATACACCATCCAGTTTAAGATCTAAGATAAGAAATCAGGACAGGAGTAGGGCAGTGGCTACTCAATAAGCTCTGATCTAATTGTGGCCTTAATTTCTGAAAGATCACAACCAATGTATTCACTATCTCCTTTAAGCCTCTAGGATTCAAGCCATCAGGTCCAAGGGACAATCAGCCTTAAACATTTGCCAATGCTTCTCTATTGCCTTAATTTTGGGGTTCTGATTTTTAAATTTCTCCTGAGCTGCTTATACTCCCTAATGCTCGTATTCCCTGCTCATACTCCCTCTTGGTCCTACCTTTGTCATTGATACCCACGACAACTGGATCCTTCCACTCCCACTCCAGAGTTCCTCTCCAGTCATGAAGAGATGTTATTAACCTGGCACTGGACAGGCAACACTGCCTTCAGGACACTCACGCTTGGCTGAAGAGATCAGCATTGTTCCCCCTATACATCCATTGCTACAACTACATTACTTTTTACTCCCCGGCACACGAATGGTTCCCTGCACCATGATGCCATGGGTCAACTTGCTCATCTTTCATGCAGGCCTGCTATTGTCCACACAAGTTGCAAGAACTTCAAACTTGTTGGCTATTACAAGGGCTGAGATCCCTCCATTGTTACTCAACCATTGTCTGTAGTTATACCAAGTAGTTTAACTCATTACGCTATAAATTTATTGCAATACTTATATCTTGCCAGTACTGGTTTGAGTCCTGTTTCATACTCCATATCTTTATCAACTGAATTCAGTTACTAAGTCTTTTTTCAAGTTTCCCTCTCCCATAGTTATAAACATACCGACTGAATTCTTCCAATTCACAACTTAGAAATGGTCCTAAAATATTGATTATTTTGTTTTGTGTCATCACTGATCCAAATACCCATTTTTCATGTATGAATGTAAACAAGGTGCATTGGTTGGCGATTTAACAATGGACTGTGTTACAGCCAAGTCCAATACAGCTGTAAACTAATATCCAGCAGCAGGAGTTATCAGAGCAGGATCCCTGATTCATTTTTCCTTTGCCTAGTTAGTCCCTGTGTGTAGAGATCAATTGTAGCAGTTTGGTTACTGTCCTGGCTATGATCAGCTAACTCAGGACAAACCAGAAGTCAAACTCGGGACATTCTTCACTCTAAGGATTAGCGTTGCGTTATATTGTAGCTTATCCACTACAGGAACTCCAAATAACCAATTTGATAGGAGTTACTGAAAGGAAGATCAGCATAATTCTCAACTATTCTTGGAGACCTCTGTAAGACTCACCATTTGCATTAGTAGTAATTGTGTCCAGTCTCCTAACTGTCACTATCATTTTCCAGATTTCAAACAGATGTGCTGTTGCGTTAATATCTGGATAGGCATTCCCAGAATACATTATTCCTCAGTTCATATGCTGTGCCTCAATACTACTCAAGGCAACTTTCACAACAGTGTTTAACAAGTCATATAAGCATCAGAATTACAGGTGTCTTGTGCATTCATGAAAATTCTATATCAACTGAAGTGTAAAGATCACAGGTTATCTGAAATTTCACACCTACCACTTGGCAATACTATTGAAAAATATACAGTTCAAATAGTTAACTGGTATTCATTACAGCAGGGATAGCTCTAGTTTATCTTCATAAAATAAATCTCAGGAATTGTGCAAAATAAAATCTATTTCAAAGATCAAGGGAGTTCACCTCAGTGTTCAGACCAACATTTATCCCTCAACCAATACCTAAAGCAGATTGTCTGGTCATTTACTGCTGCATTTCCAAAAATACAACAGTGAGTACACTTCAAAAATACTTAATATTTCCAGGTCATTAAAGATGTTATTCAGGTCTTTCTTTTCCTTTATTAGAAGCTAATAAATATTGGCCGAGATCGTCCAGACTCTTGATGGTCAGAGGTGTACCGCGGAAGCTGCACTATAGGATCCCTTGGAAGTCCTAATGCAAGGATTCCATGGGAATTGCCTGGGAAGCTTCAATTTCCAATGGGCAATATCTCTGCCCCCCGAAGCCTCCAAACGTTTCTAACTCCGAGTTAGAATCTGAGACTACAGAGGGTTCCGACTCAGTTACTCTGGATAGTTACTCAGGAAATATTAGACAGAAAAAAAAACCAAGTCGAACTCCTGGATAACTAAACAGACTCCAACGAACCTCGGCCCTCTGTTTCCCTTCCTGACTCGCCTCCAACCCAACCTGACCCAACCTCACCACGCTATCCATGTGACATCCTACCCAGCCTGCCATCTTGCATGCTGGCACCAAACCCAGCCGGCATCCTCCCCTCCTACTACTTTACTCTGCTGGCACCTATCACCATACCCACTTACCTTACTCACACTCATTCACCAACACACTGAAAATCTATGCAAATGACCCAAAGCTTTTCAGTGCATTAGTAAATGAAAACTTACCAAAATACAGCAACTAGAGGCATAAGAGGATATGGCTTGGCTTCCCCTGGCGATCCTACACTATGAAGAAGGACTGCGAGAAGAGGTACACTCCGCATTTCTGAAGAGGCCCAGTTCAGAAGTCCAGGCTAGAAATGCAGAGCTCCATCTTAGTGCAAAGATAAGGGGGAAGATTCGGCTCATTAATTCATTAGGCAGAGATAAGTTCAATTTCATACACCTGTATCTAAATATATATGTTTTTCTTTTATCTTTTCCTTTAAAAAAATTATCTTAATCAACTGCTATTTTCATTTGACAGATTTCATTATCCACAACTGCACATTCCTCACCCGAGGTATCTGAACACTCCAGCGAGTCCAGTTTAAGGGCATCAAACACTTCAAAGTCAGATTTCTTCACTTGAATGACATTATTGATCGTCCCAAGCTGACTGGTTGTCACTGGCTAAAAAGAAGAAGAAAATGACAATACTGGATTCCTTCACGTTCCTTTACCATATTTTGCCTTTTCTTTCTGAAATATTATTTTATGGCAGATTGCTCTTTCCTACTTCCATATTGCTCTTTAAATAAAAGGTCATATGATTTATAGCACAGGATGAAGCCTGTTGGTCTTTCATGCCTGCACTAACATTCCTCCACTTTGAAATATTTAATCAAATTTTTTTTAATGATATGATCTGTCTCAATTTTTACTTGTAATAATTTGATTCTATTTGATTTTTTTCTGCCTCTTCATTCTTTTAGTAATAATCTTAAAATATGCCCCTTATGCAAATTAATCTACCAATGGAAACAATCCTTAACTAGTTACCTTCTTAAAATCTTTATTGGACCACATTCCCCCTCTAAGGCAGAAATGATGTATGGGACCGCTACAAGCCAGACGGTTTACACCTGAACAGGAGTGGGATTAATATTCTCATGGAGGGCATTAGACTGCTTTGGCGGGGGATGGGAATCTGAGGGCAAATTCAGAGCAAGAGCATGAGATGGAGAAAAACTGAGTGAGTGACTCTGAAAGACAGAAGCAGCACAGATTAAAAAGTATACAACACAGGAATTTGGTAGTGTTAAAAGGTATATATGTAAATACAAGGAGCATAGTAAATAAAGTCAATGAGCTGAGGGCACAGATAGACAGATGGCAATATGATATCATTGCTATAATGGAAACTTGGTTTAAGGAGGACAAAAATGGCAGCTCAATATCCCTGGATGTAGAGTTTTCAGGCAGATTAGGGAGGAGATAAAAAGGTGGGGGGTTTAGCAATATTTATTAAAGAATCAATTACAGCTGTGAGGAGGGATGATATATTAAATGAAGTATCAAATGAGGCCATATGGATTGACATTACAAATAAAAAGGGGCAACCACACTGCTAGGACTGTACCTCAGACCCTCATAGTGGAAGGGAGTTATAAGAGCAAATATGTAGCCAGATAAAACAATAGGGCTTTAATTGTTGGGGACTGCAAAAATCCACTTTTTAATCTGTGCTGCTTCTGTCTCAGAATCACTTGCTCACTAGTTTTCCACCTCATGTTCCTTGCTCTGCAGTTGCCCTCAGGTTCCCACCCCCCTGCCAACCTAGTTTAATTCTCCACAAGAATATTCATCCCACTCCTGTTCAGGTGTAAACCACCCGGTTTATACAGGTTCCATATGTCAATTGGGATACGAAGAGTCTGAAGGGCACAGAGAGGGCAACATTTTTGAACTGCATTCAAGAGAACCTTTTTAGGAGGCACATAAGAGGAGGAGCAATTCTAGATTTAGTCTCAGTAAATCAGGGTGGGCAAGTGGATGAAGTAGCAGTGGGGACCAATTAGGAGCTAATAACCATATTACAGTTAGATTTAGCATAATTATGAAAAGGACAAATATAGAACAGGAGTAAAAGTTCTAATTTGGGAGAAAGCAAATCCTACAAAGCTGGGAGATGAGCTGGCAAGAGTGGACTAAATATAGCTATTAGAAGGAAAAACTTTTCAAAGCAGTGAGAAATTCTACAGTGTAGACACATGTCCCCAATGAAAAAGAGTGGTACTGTTTTTCAGAAGCATATAGGTCAAGATTTAAAAAAAGCTTATGACAGTCGCAAAATGCTTGGTATTGTAGAAAGCCTAGAGGATATTGCTAAGAGGGCAAAAAGTTGGCTAATGGAGTATAATGTGGGGAAATGTAAGGTTGTTCATTTTGGAAGGGAGAAGAAAAGAACAGTCTATTATTTAAATGGGGAAAAACTGCAGAAAGCTGCAACATAAAGTGACTTGGGGGTACTTGTGCACAAGCTAGCACACAGGTGCAGCAGGTAATCAGGAAGGCTAATGGATTGTTGGCCCTTATTTCAAGAGGATCGGAGTATAAGAGTAGGGAAGTGTTGCTGCAACTATATAAGGTACTGGTGAGACCATATCTGGAGCACAGAGCAGTTCTGGACACTTATTTAAGGAAATATATTATATCATTGGAGGCAGTTCAGAGAAGGTTAACTGGGTAATGGTTGGTGGACATTTTTGCAAATATAAAACAGTTTCCAGTGGTGTTCCACAGAGCTCAGCGTTGGGGCCCTTGCTGTTTGTTGTATATCTTTATGACTTAAATGTGGGTGGCATGTTTGGGAAATTTGCAATGACACAAAAATTGACCATGTAGCTGATAACGAATAGGATAGCTGTCAACTTCAGAATGATACCAATGGTTTAGGTTGGCAGCTAGGAGGAGTTTGGACAGGCTAGCGTTGTTTACCTTGGAACATAGGAGGCTAAGGGATGACCAATTATGAGGGACATTGACAGACTAGACAGGAAAGATTTGTTTCCCTTAACTGAGGGGTCAGTTACCAGGGGGATAGATTTAAGTGATTGGTAGAAGGATCAGAGGGGACGTGAGGAAAAACATTTTCACCCAGAGGGTGGTGGGTATCTGGAATTCACTGCATAAGTTGGCGGTTGAGGCTGTAATGCTCAACTCATTTAAAAGGTGCCTGGATCTGCATTTGAAATGCTGTAATCTGCAAGGCTACGGTCCATGTGTTAGAAAGTGGTATTAAAATGAGCAGCTAGTTTCTTTTTCTCTTTTTTGGCTGGCACAGACACAATGGGCAGAATGGCCTCTTTCTGTACCATAATGTTTCTACTGATATAGAAATCATGGGATATCTGGCTTAATCTTAAAATTTGCTAAGACTTGAGAAGAGCTTGTCCTTGTATAACTGCCTGCGAGAGAGTCATTTGAAAAGATCTAATCAAGGAGGAGACAAGTCAGAGAAGGGACAGAGATTCAGATGAAAAGATATGATAAAGAGAGGACGAGATTGGAGTAGAGGCCGAGTGTCAGGTGAAAAGGTTTAATTAAAGATGAAGCATGTGATCAAGTGAACCTTTTATAACAGTATAAATTGACTGCTTAAACATTGTACTGGCAGAACCCTTATGATCACTGTGGTAGTGTAGCTTCTCCTTGCATATGTCTGAACAAGACACCCAACTCGCGAGATGTCCCTGGGTAGCGGAACAAGCCCTCATCCTTTCATATACAATCTTTTTTGGTTCAATGAAGGAAAATCCTTATTATTAAAACCTATCTGTCAAATTATAATCTCTCGTTCCAGGTATAATCTTTTAATCCAGTGAATCTTCACTATACATTTCCCATGGGTGCAACACAGAAACATAGAAACTAGGAGTAGGCCATTTGGCCCTTCGAGAGTGCTCCACCATTCAATACGAGCACGGCTGATCATCTATCTCAATGCCATATTTCTACTTTCTCCCCATACCCCCTGACACCCTTAAAATCTAAAAAATTATCTCTTTCTTGAATATATTCAGTGACTTGACCTCAATAGACTTCTTTAGTACATAATTTCACAGGTTCACTATTCTTTGAAGAAATATTTCCTCATCTCAATCCTAGTCTACCCCATACCCTGAGTCTGTGTCCCCTGGTTCTAGATTCCCCAACCAAGTACCGCTTATAATCGAGTGCTCAAAACTGTATACAGTATGTCAATTGTGACCTATCCATTGCCTTATACAAGTTCAACTTCGCTTCATCATGTTTACATTCAATGCCCTTATGTATAAAACCCAGAAACCTATTTCTTTAATGAGTTAATGCCTGTGCTCTTACCCTTAAAGATCTATGTGACTGCAGCCATAGATTCACTGCTGAGTTGTATCAAATGCATACTTCCCAAAAATGATGGCATAACATTTCTCTGCACTGAACTGGACCTGTGTGCCAAGTCTGCTGCCCTGTCTATGCCTTCTTGCAATAGTTTGCACTCTTTCTCACAGATGCCATGAACCCCAGTCTTCTATCATCAGCAAACTTTGATAGTATTCCTCAGGCTTACTTCCAAATTTAAAGAAGAAACACTTGCAATTATATAGCATTTTTCGATGATTGAACATCTCAAATCTCAATGTAGTCACTGTTGCAATGTAGGAAATGCAACAGCTAATGAGTACACAAAAAACTCCCAAAAATAGCAATATCATAATGATCATAGTAATGTTTTTGTGATGTTAGCTGTGGGATAAATATTGACCAAGATAATGGGATAATTCTCCTATTCTTCTTCAAAACAGCATCATGCTATCTTTTACACCCAGACAAGCAGGCAGATGGGGCCTCTGTTTAACATCTCAATTAAACAATGGCATCTTCAACAGTACAGCACTATCTCAGTACTGCCTTGATTTTTGTGCCCAAGACTTGGAGTGAGACTTAAAAACAGATTTAGAGGAAAGTGTGCTGTCAACTGAGCCACGGCGTACATTTATATAAATAGCAAACATCTCAAGGCACAAGGAAAAAGAGTTATGGCCATGAAGGGGAAAGCCCATTCAGGGCATAGATGACAAGCAGGTGAGACGCATTGAAATGGAGAGAGAAATTTAGAAAACATTGGAAAACTAAATCTTCAGGGTCCGGCGTGCATGAGGGTTTTTCTAACCTTCTTTCACAACACATTCATCTGACAATTGGTTTCAGTTTTTTTTGCTCTTCACTGCACCATTTTCAGAACTTGAATGTTTCCATTGAGCCTCAGTAATCAGAAATAAAAACAATATACAGGTACAGCGCATTACGGGAAAAGTGGTATAAAGGGAGATGTACAAATAAGAAAAAGATGCTGAAAGAACACAAAGCAAGAGAGACAAAAGGCTTTGGAAATAATAATCCAGAGTCTTGTCCATCCAACCCTCCCTACTAGGGCGTGAAACCTACTAATAAAACAATAAAAGAAACTGAAGGTTACACCAAGAAAATTTTCAAAGCAAGAGAAGGAAACCTTTAAACATACATAGTTCTATCAAAGCTTTGTGAATTTTAGGTGTCACACCTTAAATTATGCTGGATCAGGTGCTAGGAAATTAGGTTCACCAAGTGTCTGCGATGCAACACTTGGGTAAGAGTAATCATCATATGATGGAATATAGGTTAGTAATGTCAGTCATGAACAGCAAGGAAGAATCCAAAGTAAAACTTCTAAATTGGAAGAGAGCCAACTCCAATGGGACGAGGGGAGATCTAGCCAGGATAAAATGAAACTGGTAACCGGAAAATAAGACAACAAAAGAGAGAATGAGAAATGAATAGTAGTCTACATTTAAAAAAAAAACAAAAATCTACCAGCGGCATGTAAATAGTTTTCTTTTTTGACAGTCCTTCAGTGTCGAGGATAACTTGCTTCCACTCTAGCGAGGTGGGTTCTGTGGTGGCCGAGTAGTCCAATCCTGGAGTCACAGTCTCTGCCACAGGTTTGGCAGGTGGTGTCTGATGAGGTGAGTGAGAAGCTCTGGATTCTGCGCTCTCTTCCCACTGTTTATTCTTGGCTCCTGCGTGCTCCACCTGGTGATGCCTGATATGACTGGTGTCTTTGTGGACACTTCTCCAGTTTGTAGATTCTAAGACAAGCAATTCCCACATGTTGTTGGGGATGTTGTATTTATTTAGGGAAGCTTTCAGAGTGTCCACATAAGCAATCAATAAAGTGCCCCACAAAAGTGCAACACAATTTAAGAATTTAAGGTAATGGAGTAGTAAGTTAGCTAGTCCTCTATTCATGCTAACAAACAGGTGGTGGGATAAAGGGATAATTTTCAGTATAGCAAATTCTAACTAGGAGTGTGCCACAGGGATCAGTGCGGGGGTTTCAGTCATCTACAATCTATACTAATGAGGATACAAAAGTAGGTCAGAAAGAAAGTTGTAAGGAAGATCTGCAAAGGGATATAAATAGGTTAAGTGGGTGGGCAAAAATTTGGCTGAAGTATATAATTTGTGAAGTTATCCACTTTGACAAGTATAGAATATCAGATTATTTAAATGGAGAGACTGCAGAATGCTGCAGTACAGTGTGTCCTGGGTGTCCTTGTACGTGAATCACAAAGTGAGCAGGTAGGTACAGCAATTAGGTCTGTTGGCCTGTATTGCAGGGGCGATAAAATAGGGAAGTTTTACTACAACTGTACAGAGCATTGGAGAAACCACAGCTAAAGCACAGTGCATAGTTTTCACCTCCTTACTTAAGGAAGTATACACTTACATTGGAAGTAGTTCAAAGACGATTGGCTCAGCTGATTCCTGGGATGAGGGGTCTGTCTTGTGAGGAAAGCTTCAGTAGGTTGGGCATGTACATCATAGAGTTTAGAAGAATGAGAGATGACCTTATTGAAACAAATACGATTCTGAGAGGCTCAATCTGCTAGATATTGAGAGGATGCTTATGGAGAATCTACTTGGGGCATGGTATCAAAATAAGTGATCTCCCGTTTAAGTTGGAGAGGAGGATGAATTTATTTTCTCCGAGGGTCATTAGGCTTCGGAATTCTTTTCCACAGAAAGCAATGAAGGCTGGGTAATTGAATAAAGTAAGAGTTTTAACAACACCAGGTTAAAGTCCAACAGGTTTATTTGGTAGCAAATGCCATTAGCTTTTGGAGCGCTGCTCCTTCGTCAGATGGAGTGGAAATCTGCTCTCAAACAGGGCACAGAGACACAAAATCAAGTTACAGAATACTGATTAGAATGCGAATCTCTACAGCCAACTAGACTTAAAGATACAGACAATGTGGGGGAGGGGGCGCCCGGGGGCCGGCCCGCGCGGCGGGGAGGGGGTGCCCGGGGGCCGGCCCGCGCGGCGGGGAGGGGGCGCCCGGGGGCCGGCCCGCGCGGCGGGGAGGGGGCGCCCGGGGGCCGGCCCGCGCGGCGGGGAGGGGGCGCCCGGGGGCCGGCCCGCGCGGCGGGGAGGGGGCGCCCGGGGGCCGGCCCGCGCGGCGGGGAGGGGGCGCCCGGGGGCCGGCCCGCGCGGCGGGGAGGGAGCGGGACGGAGCGCGGGCGCGCGCCGGCGGGGGAGCGGGACGGAGCGCGGGCGCGCGCCGGCGGGGGAGCGGGACGGAGCGCGGGCGCGCGCCGGCGGGGGAGCGGGACGGAGCGCGGGCGCGCGCCGGCGGGGGAGCGGGACGGAGCGCGGGCGCGCGCCGGCGGGGGAGCGGGACGGAGCGCGGGCGCGCGCCGGCGGGGGAGCGGGACGGAGCGCGGGCGCGCGCCGGCGGGGGAGCGGGACGGAGCGCGGGCGCGCGCCGGCGGGGGAGCGGGACGGAGCGCGGGCGCGCGCCGGCGGGGGAGCGGGACGGAGCGCGGGCGCGCGCCGGCGGGGGAGCGGGACGGAGCGCGGGCGCGCGCCGGCGGGGGAGCGGGACGGAGCGCGGGCGCGCGCCGGCGGGGGAGCGGGACGGAGCGCGGGCGCGCGCCGGCGGGGGAGCGGGACGGAGCGCGGGCGCGCGCCGGCGGGGGAGCGGGACGGAGCGCGGGCGCGCGCCGGCGGGGGAGCGGGACGGAGCGCGGGCGCGCGCCGGCGGGGGAGCGGGACGGAGCGCGGGCGCGCGCCGGCGGGGGAGCGGGACGGAGCGCGGGCGCGCGCCGGCGGGGGAGCGGGACGGAGCGCGGGCGCGCGCCGGCGGGGGAGCGGGACGGAGCGCGGGCGCGCGCCGGCGGGGGAGCGGGACGGAGCGCGGGCGCGCGCCGGCGGGGGAGCGGGACGGAGCGCGGGCGCGCGCCGGCGGGGGAGCGGGACGGAGCGCGGGCGCGCGCCGGCGGGGGAGCGGGACGGAGCGCGGGCGCGCGCCGGCGGGGGAGCGGGACGGAGCGCGGGCGCGCGCCGGCGGGGGAGCGGGACGGAGCGCGGGCGCGCGCCGGCGGGGGAGCGGGACGGAGCGCGGGCGCGCGCCGGCGGGGGAGCGGGACGGAGCGCGGGCGCGCGCCGGCGGGGGAGCGGGACGGAGCGCGGGCGCGCGCCGGCGGGGGAGCGGGACGGAGCGCGGGCGCGCGCCGGCGGGGGAGCGGGACGGAGCGCGGGCGCGCGCCGGCGGGGGAGCGGGACGGAGCGCGGGCGCGCGCCGGCGGGGGAGCGGGACGGAGCGCGGGCGCGCGCCGGCGGGGGAGCGGGACGGAGCGCGGGCGCGCGCCGGCGGGGGAGCGGGACGGAGCGCGGGCGCGCGCCGGCGGGGGAGCGGGACCGAGCGCGGGCGCGCGCCGGCGAGGGAGCGGGACGGAGCGCGGGCGCGCGCCGGCGGGGGAGCGGGACGGAGCGCCGGCGCGCGCCGGCGGGGAGCGGGACGGAGCGCGGGCGCGCGCCGGCGGGGGAGCGGGACGGAGAGCGGGCGCGCGCCGGCGAGGGAGCGGGACGGAGCGCGGGCGCGCGCCGGCGGGGGAGCGGGACGGAGCGCGGGCGCGCGCCGGCGAGGGAGCGGGACGGAGCGCGGGCGCGCGCCGGCGGGGGAGAGGGACGGAGCGCGGGCGCGCGCCGGCGGGGGAGCGGGACGGAGCGCGGGCGCGCGCCGGCGAGGGAGCGGGACGGAGCGCGGGCGCGCGCCGGCGAGGGAGCGGGACGGAGCGCGGGCGCGCGCCGGCGAGGGAGCGGGACGGAGCGCGGGCGCGCGCCGGCGAGGGAGCGGGACGGAGCGCGGGCGCGCGCCGGCGAGGGAGCGGGACGGAGCGCGGGCGCGCGCCGGCGAGGGAGCGGGACGGAGCGCGGGCGCGCGCCGGCGAGGGAGCGGGACGGAGCGCGGGCGCGCGCCGGCGAGGGAGCGGGACGGAGCGCGGGCGCGCGCCGGCGAGGGAGCGGGACGGAGCGCGGGCGCGCGCCGGCGAGGGAGCGGGACGGAGCGCGGGCGCGCGCCGGCGAGGGAGCGGGACGGAGCGCGGGCGCGCGCCGGCGAGGGAGCGGGACGGAGCGCGGGCGCGCGCCGGCGAGGGAGCGGGACGGAGCGCGGGCGCGCGCCGGCGAGGGAGCGGGACGGAGCGCGGGCGCGCGCCGGCGAGGGAGCGGGACGGAGCGCGGGCGCGCGCCGGCGAGGGAGCGGGACGGAGCGCGGGCGCGCGCCGGCGAGGGAGCGGGACGGAGTGCGCGCACGCTCGGGAGAGAGCGCGTTGGAGCTCGCGCGCTCGGGACAGAGCGCGATGGAGCTCGCGCGCTAGGGAGAGAGCGCGATGGAGCTCGCGCGCTAGGGAGAGAGCGCGATGGAGCTCGCGCGCTAGGGAGAGAGCGCGATGGAGCTCGCGCGCTAGGGAGAGAGCGCGATGGAGCTCGCGCGCTAGGGAGAGAGCGCGATGGAGCTCGCGCGCTAGGGAGAGAGCGCGATGGAGCTCGCGCGCTAGGGAGAGAGCGCGATGGAGCTCGCGCGCTAGGGAGAGAGCGCGATGGAGCTCGCGCGCTAGGGAGAGAGCGCGATGGAGCTCGCGCGCTAGGGAGAGAGCGCGATGGAGCTCGCGCGCTAGGGAGAGAGCGCGATGGAGCTCGCGCGCTAGGGAGAGAGCGCGATGGAGCTCGCGCGCTAGGGAGAGAGCGCGATGGAGCTCGCGCGCTAGGGAGAGAGCGCGATGGAGCTCGCGCGCTAGGGAGAGAGCGCGATGGAGCTCGCGCGCTAGGGAGAGAGCGCGATGGAGCTCGCGCGCTAGGGAGAGAGCGCGATGGAGCTCGCGCGCTCGGGAGAGAGCGCGATGGAGCTCGCGCGCTAGGGAGAGAGCGCGATGGAGCTCGCGCGCTCGGGAGAGAGCGCGATGGAGCTCGCGCGCTAGGGAGAGAGCGCGATGGAGCTCGCGCGCTAGGGAGAGAGCGCGATGGAGCTCGCGCGCTAGGGAGAGAGCGCGATGGAGCTCGCGCGCTAGGGAGAGAGCGCGATGGAGCTCGCGCGCTAGGGAGAGAGCGCGATGGAGCTCGCGCGCTAGGGAGAGAGCGCGATGGAGCTCGCGCGCTAGGGAGAGAGCGCGATGGAGCTCGCGCGCTAGGGAGAGAGCGCGATGGAGCTCGCGCGCTAGGGAGAGAGCGCGATGGAGCTCGCGCGCTAGGGAGAGAGCGCGATGGAGCTCGCGCGCTAGGGAGAGAGCGCGATGGAGCTCGCGCGCTAGGGAGAGAGCGCGATGGAGCTCGCGCGCTAGGGAGAGAGCGCGATGGAGCTCGCGCGCTAGGGAGAGAGCGCGATGGAGCTCGCGCGCTAGGGAGAGAGCGCGATGGAGCTCGCGCGCTGGGGAGAGAGCGCGATGGAGCTCGCGCGCTGGGGAGAGCGCGCGATGGATCTCGCGCGCTGGGGAGAGAGCGCGATGGAGCTCGCGCGCTGGGGAGAGAGCGCGATGGAGCTCGCGCGCTGGGGAGAGAGCGCGATGGAGCTCGCGCGCTGGGGAGAGAGCGCGATGGAGCTCGCGCGCTGGGGAGAGAGCGCGATGGAGCTCGCGCGCTGGGGAGAGAGCGCGATGGAGCTCGCGCGCTAGGGAGAGAGCGCGATGGAGCTCGCGCGCTAGGGAGAGCGCGCGATGGAGCTCGCGCGCTAGGGAGAGCGCGCGATGGAGCTCGCGCGCTAGGGAGAGAGCGCGATGGAGCTCGCGCGCTAGGGAGAGAGCGCGATGGAGCTCGCGCGCTAGGGAGAGAGCGCGATGGAGCTCGCGCGCTAGGGAGAGAGCGCGATGGAGCTCGCGCGCTAGGGAGAGAGCGCGATGGAGCTCGCGCGCTAGGGAGAGAGCGCGATGGAGCTCGCGCGCTAGGGAGAGAGCGCGATGGAGCTCGCGCGCTAGGGAGAGAGCGCGATGGAGCTCGCGCGCTAGGGAGAGAGCGCGATGGAGCTCGCGCGCTAGGGAGAGAGCGCGATGGAGCTCGCGCGCTAGGGAGAGAGCGCGATGGAGCTCGCGCGCTAGGGAGAGAGCGCGATGGAGCTCGCGCGCTAGGGAGAGAGCGCGATGGAGCTCGCGCGCTAGGGAGAGAGCGCGATGGAGCTCGCGCGCTAGGGAGAGAGCGCGATGGAGCTCGCGCGCTAGGGAGAGAGCGCGATGGAGCTCGCGCGCTAGGGAGAGAGCGCGATGGAGCTCGCGCGCTAGGGAGAGAGCGCGATGGAGCTCGCGCGCTAGGGAGAGAGCGCGATGGAGCTCGCGCGCTAGGGAGAGAGCGCGATGGAGCTCGCGCGCTAGGGAGAGAGCGCGATGGAGCTCGCGCGCTAGGGAGAGAGCGCGATGGAGCTCGCGCGCTAGGGAGAGAGCGCGATGGAGCTCGCGCGCTAGGGAGAGAGCGCGATGGAGCTCGCGCGCTAGGGAGAGAGCGCGATGGAGCTCGCGCGCTAGGGAGAGAGCGCGATGGAGCTCGCGCGCTAGGGAGAGAGCGCGATGGAGCTCGCGCGCTAGGGAGAGAGCGCGATGGAGCTCGCGCGCTAGGGAGAGAGCGCGATGGAGCTCGCGCGCTAGGGAGAGAGCGCGATGGAGCTCGCGCGCTAGGGAGAGAGCGCGATGGAGCTCGCGCGCTAGGGAGAGAGCGCGATGGAGCTCGCGCGCTAGGGAGAGAGCGCGATGGAGCTCGCGCGCTAGGGAGAGCGTGCGATGGAGTGTGCGCACTGACAGAGTGAGAGCACGGAGGTATGTGCCAAGGGCTCATGGAGATATGACTGCAAGAAAAAAAGATGAGCAAGGCCAAAGACTCGCTTAAGGACGTGGTGACAAAAGACGCAGATGCAGAGAGATTGGAAGAGAAATGTTTGACTGAGGGGGTGAGATGGAGAAGGTTGTTCAATCAGCAATTTGGTGATCCCAAAATAAAATTGTGGAGGGGGAGATGAGAGCAGAGGGTAAATGATTTAGATATTGGAATGCAGAGTAAAGTTTCAAAATGTGCCAATAATACCAAACTTGAAAGTGCAGCAAAAGTGAGGATAATATGAAACACCTGCAACAGGCACAGATAGGGAGGAATTGGGCAAATCAAATTTAATCCAAAGAAGAGTCAAGTGATGCACTTTGTGGGTTTCAACTGGTAGTACCAAGATTACTACTCCTGGCCTCACTGTCGGGCAGGTAAAATTCCATTTCACTTCCTACTTGATGCTATACAGAGCCCCATGTCAGAAGTGCATGGATGCCTGTGGCATGATCAAGTATCCTTCTGACTTTCCTCAAGGTTCACAGAGAACTGACACGAAATAAATGTCTAATCTATAATATGTACATAATATGAGTACTTGTCACTATTTTGCTTTTTCCCCTTATACTTGTAATGTGCGGTATAATGAGTTTTATAAAGTTCTGTGCTTAGAACAATTAAGAGCGCCTACCTCTGAAGGATCATGAGCCCACTGCCCATCTACAAAGAACTTGTATTGATGCTCTCCTTCTGGTAGTTCAAGAATAGCAATAAAATCATTATGGCTGTAGAAAAAAAATAGAAATGCTAAGTTTACTCTCCAGTGCACGATTATCAAAATATGGTTTCCTGGTACTTTTTTAAAACTTCTTTCAGGTCATTAAAACATCAACTCTCCTACAGAGAGTTTTGAGCAGAGAAAACACCATTCCATTTCTCAACATTGGCCTCTGTGGCACACAGTGGACAATTTTCATCATGTTTTACTCCCAGACTACACCTTGAAGGGGGAAGGCAGCTTCAAATCCAAATCTGTGGAGTAAGCAGCAAGTAATAAGAAACCTTGGAGCACAATGCTACATTTCCTTGCAAATACATTTTACTCATGCTGAATGGAAAATGCAAGTTTCCACATGCAAGCCCACACTTAATGATTAAAACTTGATCTGATGAAGAAAATGTACTAGTACCAAATATATAATGCACATTTACCACTGGAACATGCACAAAAATAGCAGCCAGCCCAACATGCCCCCTAGACCTTTCCACATTAATGGGAAATTACAACTGGACAGACCATTTGGTTAAAGCCAAAAACAACATACAGCTCATAATAAATAAAATTGCGGAAAATAAAACAGTCAGTATATAAAACAAGTCCTCAATTCTGACTGATATTAAATCAACCAAATCATTTTAGATTCCTTAAATTACTTTTCCCCTGCATTATTTTGATAGGTATTATTACAATACATGGGTTTTTACACACATGGAATTCTGTCTCATCACTATAACATGGAGCTGGTGATTAAATTATGTGAAGAAATCTAACTGTCAGCAGTTGCCAGGTTTATTGCCAACCTGTGCTGCCTCTGGAGACAGGCTGACTCTCATTTAAATCGGAAAACAAAAATGTAAGAGCTGCTTTTCATTTAATTGATTCAACAGAACCAGTCTAACTCTAGGACAAAGCAAAGGTGCATCAATACAGAAAAGCTTCGCTGGTGGGACACATCTTGTTGGGTTGATAAAATTGATGTTACAGTTAATAAGTCTGGTGTTATTGAAGTAGGAAGTTTGCATACATTGTCTAAGGAAACAATCATTTTTTTCCAAACAGAGTTATCTACAAGCAATTAATAGAGCAACGCATATCGTCTTACTTTTAAGTGGACAGCTGCACTCAGCTCTACCCACATACTAATTAACAAAAGCCCAATGTGTTATGTTTTTGCACTAGTTGACCAATCTATAAATTTAACAAAGAACATCTGACGAAGGAGCAGTGCTCCGAAAACTAATGGTATTTGCTACCAAATAAACCTGTTGGACTTTAACCTGGTGTTGTTAAAACTCTTACTGTGTTCACCCCAGTCCAACGCCGGCATCTCCACATCACCTCACCTGTAGCCAGTGAGGATACAAAGATTTCTCTCAAGGCCCCAGCAATTTCCTCCCTGGCCTCTCTCAGAATTCTGGGGTATATCCCATCAGGTCCTGGGGATTTGTCTACCTTAATGTTTTTCAAGAACCCCAAAACCTCTTCCTTTTTGATCTCAACATGACTCAAACTATCTACACATCCTTCCCCAGACTCATCATCCACCAAGTCCTTCTCTTTGGTGAATACTGACACAAAGTACTCATTTAATACTTCACCCATTTCCTCTGGCTCCATGCATAGATTCCCTCCCCTGTCCTCGAGTGGGCCAACCCTCTTGCTCTTTATATAAAAAGCCTTGGGATTTTCTTTAATCCTGCTGGCCAATGGTTTTTCGTGACCCCTTTTAGCCCTCCTTACTCCTTGCTTAAATTTCTTTCTACTTTCCTTGTATTCCACACTTGCTTCGTGTGTTCCCAGTCTCCTAGTTTTGACAAATGCTTCCTTTTTCTCTTTGACGAGTCTCACAATATCTCTCATTATCCAAGGTTCCCAAAACTTGCCATACTTATCCCTCATCCTTACCGGAATGTGCCGATCCTGAATCCCTATCA
Source organism: Mustelus asterias (assembly GCF_964213995.1). Lineage (NCBI taxonomy): Eukaryota > Metazoa > Chordata > Chondrichthyes > Carcharhiniformes > Triakidae > Mustelus > Mustelus asterias. The sequence continues at coordinate 82,943,207 of NC_135808.1, forward strand.
GCTTACACTTGAAAGCCTCTCACATGCCAGATGTTGATTTTCCCTCAAACATTTGCCCCCAATCTACATTCTCCAGTTCCTGCCTAATATTGTTGTAATCAGCCTTCCCCCAATTTAGCACCTTAACTTGAGGATTACACTTTATCTTTATCCATCAGTACCTTAAAGCTTACTGAATTGTGGTCACCGTTCCCGAACTGCTCCCCTACTGAAATGTCGACCACTTGGCCAGGCTCATTCCCCAATACCAGGTCCAGTACAACCCCTTCCCTAGCTGGACTATTTACATACTGCTTCAAGAAGCCCTCCTGGATGCTCCTTACAAACTCTGCTCCATCCACGCCCAAAGCATTAAGTGAGTCCCAGTCAATATAGGGGAAGTTAAAATCTCCCACCATAATAACCCTGTTACTTTTACACTTTGCCAAAATCTGTTCTTTGAAAGATTTGCGATGGTAGGCTGGAGGGAGTTGTTTGCAGGTTAGATATGTGAACATGCAAATGAAAACGCTATTTATATGAGTTTCTCAATAATTTTGTTTGGAGATTCAAAAATGTTGATGGATTTCCAAATTAGCCAGAGGTCTGATCCATTAAAACTAAAGGTAAAATTAATAGAGCTTTGAGATTGAAATCTTCCCTCCTGCACGAGAATCTGAATGTTTTTCTATTACTAGATGGATTCTCAGCTAGTTTTAGACTGCACATACTTACCTTTTAATAAGTGGGATCTTGGTGTGCCAGTTATTGAAAGATCCAGAGATGAACACTTCTTTTCCTCCACCTATCCAGCGAATGACTGTAGGGCGAGCTTGCTTAGACAATTTTACAGATTCATCCATGTCAGGTTGCCAGGACACAAATTCTTTATCAGTGAGAACCTAAAATATCAAATTACAAGTTGAGATGATAACACTGGAAGAAAGTCACACGTAAAAGTAAATAATACTTTAAAATATAATTTCCATAGTTGTTTGGTAGTACAGAACTTCATGTCAAAGCTTTTCATCAGGACACTTCGCAAGAATAGGGGAGACGACAGTCTAGTGGTGTTATCGCTAGACCGCTAGACTATTAATCCAGAAACTCAGTTAATGTTCTGGGGACCTGGGTTTGAATCCCGCCATAGCAAATGGTGGAATTTGAATTCAATTTTTTAAAAATCTGGAATTAAGAATCTACTGATGACCATGAAACCATTGTAGATTGTCAGAAAAACTCATCTGATTCACTAATGTCCTTTAAGGAAGGAAATCTGCTGTCCTTACCTGGTCTGGTCTACATGCGACTCCAGAGCCACAGCAATGTGGTTGACCCTCAACTGCCCCCAGAAATGGCTTAGCAAACCACTCAGTTTCAAAGGCAACTAGGGATGGACAATAAATGCTGGCCAGCCAGCGAAACCCATGTCTCACAAATGAATTAAAAAAAGAATACCAGTATAAGGGAAAAACAGCAATTTATAATGTACGAGAAGAAAATGTTGATTGATTGGCAAGTGGACTCTGGTAGAGACATTGCCACGGAGAACTGATGGTGATTGACAGATAACTGTCAAGCGTTATTTGAAATTTAAAGCAGACAACTTGGCCTTGATTGGTGAAGGCCAAGAAAAGCTTCGACATTTTTTTCTTCTATACAGTTGTACAATAGCAGTAAAGCTATGGACTCTCTTTTTGGGGCATTAGGCAAGACTGTTTGTCAACAGTGTGATGTTAGCTATTATACAAAGGATAAGGAGATTTTATCATCACAGAATAATTCATATAATAGTTGCAGCCGATGAGTCCATTCAGCACATCATGTCTCTGTTAGTTCATTACAAAAGCAACAAGTACTGATCCTTGCAGTATCCCATTTGTCAGCCTGCCAATGCGTGAACGACCCCTTTATTCCTGCTCTGTTTTCTGCCCTTTGTCAATTTTTAATCCATAACTTCCTATCCCATGTGCTTTAGTTTTGCTAACCAGCCTCCTGGGACAGCATGGTGGCACAGTGCTTAGCACTGCTGCCTCACGGCGCCAGAGATCCAGGTTCAATTCCCAGCTTGAGTCACTGTCTTTGCGGAGTCTGCATGGGTTTCCTCTGGGTGCTCCGGTTTCCTCCCACAATCCGAAAGGCATGCTGGTTAGGTGCACTGACCATGCTAAATTCTCCCTCAGGTGTACCCAAACAGCTGGAGTGTGACGACCAAGGGATTTTCACAGTAACTTCATTGCAGTATTAATGTAAGCCTACTTGTGACAATAATAAATTTAAAACTTTATCAAAAGCCTCCTGAAAATCTATCTCCTGGCTCCGCTTTATCAATTTCATTAGCAATATCCTCAAAAAACTCCAACAGGTTTGCCAAACATGATTTCCCATTCATAAATCAGTGATGTGGAGATGCCGGCATTGGACTGGAGTGGGCACAGTAAGAAGTTTCACAATACCAGGTTAAAGTCCAACAGGTTTATTTGGAATCACAAGCTTTCGGAGCGCTGCTCCTTCATCAGGTGTGTGGAGAGGTAGGTTCACAAACACTGCATATATAAACAGATACACAACTGCAAGATAATGGTTGAAATGCAAGTCTTTACAGGTAATCAAGTCTTTACAAGGTACAGACAGTGCGAGTGGAGAAAGGGGTAATCACAATTAAAGAGGTGTGAATTGTCTCAAGCCAGGACCGTTAGTAGGATTTTGCAAGCCCAGGCCAAATGGTGGGGGTTACATGTAATGCGACATGAACCCAAGATCCCGGTTGAGGCCGTCCTCATGCATGCGGAACTTGGCTTTCAGTTTTCACAACTCTTTAACCTGTGATTATCCCTCTCTCCATTCACACTGTCTGTACCTGTAAAGACTTGATTACCTGTAATGACTCTCATTCCAACTCATTGCAATTGTGTCTCTGTCTATATATGCCGTGTTTGTGAAACCACCCCTCCATTCACCTGATGAAGGAGCAGCACTCCGAAAGCTCATGATTACCAAATAAACCTGTTCGACTTTAACCTGGTGTTGTGAGACTTCTTACTGTGCTCATAAATCCACATCAAATATGCCCAATCAGATCATTATTATCCAAGTGTCCATTTATCACATCCTTTCTAATAAACGCTAGCAGTTTCCATACTGCTGATGTAGGGCTAACAGGTCTATAATTCACACTCCCTCTCTTCTTAAATAGTGATGTGACATTTGTTACCTTCCAATCTGCAGGAACCATTCCAGAATCTATTTTGGAAGATGATCATCAATGCATCTGCTATCTCCATAGCTACCACTTTTGAAACTCACGATATAGAATATCACGTTCTGGGACTTATCAACATTCAATCCCATTAATTTCTCCAATACAATTGCATTGCCCATGTACCATCAAAACTTTGCGTATTTTCCAAATCCACCACAGCCAATTTGAGTCTCATACTTTCATAATTTTCTTTGTTAAAATTTAACAACCTGACTTCAGATTGAATTACCTCACTTTCAAACATAATGTAAAATTTTATATTTTAGTGACCCATCTCTAAGTTTTTTACAACAAGATTATTAATGAGCTCTTTTTGTTACATAATATTAGATCGAAAATAACCTGTTGTCTAGTCGGTTCATCAACATACTACTCCAGAAAACCATCCCGAACACACTACAGAAACTCATCCTCCACAGCATTAGTGCTCATTTTTATGCAGATTTAAGTCATCCATGAGTACTGTATTATCCATGCCACATGCTTCTCTGATTTCATGAATAATACCATGCCCTACATTACCACTACAATTTGGTGGCTTATAACAATTTTTACCAATGTTTTCTGCCCCTTGCTCCACCCAAATTCCACATTATGTTCTTCCGATCCAAGGTCCTCCCTTAGTAATGTACTGATTCCATAGTTATCAGTGCAATGCCACCTTTTTTTTGCCTGTCCTTTCTACATGTCAAATACCCTTAAATATTCAATTCCTAGCCTTTGTCACCCTGTAGCCATGTTTCCATAATGGCAATTAGAATATACCAATTTATCTCTATTTGGGCCTTTAAATCATTTGACATGTTGCGAATGCTGCATGGATTCAGGTGGAGTCCTTAATTGTCTTTTTGACATAATTCCATATTCTAAGCTTAGTGGATGCTCACCTTTATTTCCCCCGTCTTGTAATTTCACTTTCTACTTCTCTACTTCCCATTACCAGCTTTACTTATTTCAAATTTGAGCTACCCTTCAGGTTTCCATCCTGCTGGCAATCTAGTTTAAACCCTCCCCAACAGCATTAGCTAAATTCACTGAGTAGATTTGTCCAGTCCAATTAAAGGGTAACCTGTCCATTTTGTATAGGTCCTACTTGCCCCAGAACTGGTCCCATTACCATAGAAATCGGATGCCCTCCTTCCTACGCCAATTCTCCAGCCATGTGTTCAATCAATCAATCCTCCTATGCCTATGGCTCACTAACACTTTTGGCACTGGGAATAATCCTGAGATTACTATTCTTGAGGTGCTGCTTTTTAATTTCCCTCCTAACTCCTTAAAGTCTGCTTTCAGGACTTCTTCCTACTTATATCATTAATACCAATGTGAACCACAACCTTTGGCTGTTCACCTCCCCCAGAAGGATGCCCTGCAGCCACTCCAGGACATCCTTGACCCTGGCACTAGGAGGCAACACACCATCCTGGAGTCACATTTATTGCTGCAGAAACGCCTGTCTGATCCTCTGGCTATCAAATCACCTATCACCATTGCTCTTCCACTCTTATCCCTTCCCTCCTGTGCAGCTGAGCTACTCATGGTGTCTCAGACTTGGCTCTGGCTGCACTCCCTTGAGAACCCTCCAATATCCAAAATGGAAAACTAAATAGCAAGCAAGATAGACTCAAGGGGCTCCTGTACTATCTGTTACCCACCAATAAATTTATTCTCTTGTATTGCAGTAGGAGATAGCTATTGGAGGTTATGAAAAGGTAGAAAAATAAAAGGAGCACATCCCTAACCAAAATCCCTCACTCACTAAAGTCCCACTTTACACTATGTGTATCCAGCGCAGATAAAGCAGCACTGAAGGCGGCCTGTTTTTACACTCCCTGAAAAACAACTTATTCAAGCTGCTGAAAACCAGTTTAAGCTAGCTACCTAATTATCTAGCTACAGCAGCTTTCAGAGAGCTTGTAAACCCGTTTCAAGCCTAGAAACTTCTCTTAAGTTTTAGCAGTTAAAAATTGTCCGTGATTACAAAAATATAGACACGTAGATGCAAACAAGCAGAAAATGACCAACTAATATATCAAGACTGCCCTATGCAGTTGCAAAGCTCGAGATATGATTAGATAGCTTTTACCCAATAATAGATATTTAATATCCTAGGATAGGCAAAAAAAAGACTTTTAATTAATTGCTAATTTAAAAAAAAATAGACCTTTTAGATAGAAATTAACCGTTAAAACACTCTCAGTAACCAGCTTTCAGGGCAGACCCAATCCATTTACCCATACTCTCTGCTTTCTATCATTCAGTCTTCCTTCTATTCATAACCATCATTTTACAAATAGGACACTTGCTAGAATGTACAACAGATTGTTATTATAAACATTGTTTTTCATGTTCTTTTTATTATTTACATTAAAGTCAGTTCAGTTTTTTAAAAATTCCATTGTTCCTCAAGTTGTACAAGTTAAACTATCAGTAACTCTTACTATGTTACAATTCCATGGACATTCATTGCAAATTGTCCAAGCAGTTGTTATATGTGCTGAACCAAGACACTTGTTTGAATGTGAGCACCACCAAAGTAAGCTGATCGCACCCTCACTGGGTATCCATAGTCACATGTTTCCAGCAGGATCGATGGGTTGCAATCTAGCACAAAGGTCTGAGTTATTTTAAACTCACTAGCATAGGACACAAACACCAATTGTAGCAACCCCCATAGCACCATGCTGAGGCTAATTAACTCAGCACAGGTTTAACCTGGCGTTTAACCTGGCACCTTCCTGGTCTACAAGGCTCAATATAACCACATAGCATATTGCATCAAAATAATATTTAAACCCCTTTACCTAATAATTCGTAGTCAATATAAAAAAAAGAAAAAATTGCATTTATATAGTACCTTGCATATTCTCAGGTGGACATAAAAAGATCCAGGGCACTTTTCAAAGAGCAAGGAGCAAAAGCAGCAAATGCTCTACATCGAAGTACTTTAAAAATTTAACCATTGTTGTAATGTAGGACATTCACAGAAAGGTCCTGTAAACAATGATAATCTGTTTTAGTGGTGTTGGATGAGGAATACCAGGTACCAGGTGGACATCTTGTTCTTTAAAAAATGCCACATCTGAAGGGGGGAATCAAGGCCTCGGTTCAAAGTTTCATCTGAAAGACGGTACCATCATGAAGTGTCAGGTTAGATTATGTGCTCAAGTCTTTGGAATGGGGCTTGAATCTATGATCTCTTTAAATAGAGGAGACTACCACTAAGACAAGGTTTTCATCTTGATGTCTCTAAGGATCATTTGAACTTGGTAGTTAAAAAGCGTTTAGTTCAGGAAATCACCATTTTCAATAGACAGTTTACAACCAATTTCTTCTTAAAATGAAGGAATTTATATATCCACTAGGCTAGAAATAAAAAGCATAGCTTTATACCGTACCTTTGAATCTCGTGTGTGAAAGATGTTGGGATCATCAGTGCTGTCCACCATGATTTTGGGGCGCTCATTCTCTTTTGATGACTGAGAAGATCCCATGCTGTCAGTACGTTGGGATTTCTGTCCTCCATGGCGATCTGCTCCCATGCGGTCACTGCTGGTGTTTCCCATTGTCCTGATAATATTCGTACTATATTACTGACAAAAGTTTTTTTTAAAAAGATAGCTCCACAATCTCTTGTCTGAGTATCTGAAATTAAAAAAATGTATATTTTATGGAACTAGAAAAATACTTTTACCATTTAACAGAGAACACCAAATACCCTGGATAACATTCAGGCTAGTGCATTTGTGCAAATATTTAAACTTGTATTATCAGTTGAGGCCCATTTGTTAAAGCTGGGCACCATTTGCAAAGACTAATTTTTGACTATTTGTGATCATCAAAATATAGGCATATAGATACAAACAAGCAAAACGAGCAGAAAAAGACCAACTCTTTTATCATGCCTGCCCCATGCAGTTGTGATGTTTGAGACATCCTGATTAAGCAGCCCTTACCCAATAATAGATACTTAATATCCTAGGATAGGCAAAAAAAGATAAAAACTCAGGACCAATAGAGGGCAATAATTTGAATCAGCTAGATATAGCTATTTCTACATTTTTAAATATTCTTTCAAGGGGTACAAGTGTCATTGATTAGATCTGCACATGTTGTCCATCCCTAATGGTCTTTGATAAAGTGGTAGTGAGCCACCTTCTTGAACTGCGGCAGACTATGTAGTGTAGGTTCATTCACAACGCTGTTAAAAAGGTTTTTGACAAGGTGACAGCGAAGAAACATTGATATAGTTCCAATATGGTTTCAAGGTGAACTTGCAGATGATAGTATTCCCATCTATAAGTTGTCCTTGTTCTTCTAGGTGGTAGAGGCTTCAGGTTTGGAAGTCACTGTTGAAAGAGGCTTGATGACTTATTGCAGTGTATGCTGTAGTTGGTGTAAAATGCAACCACAGTGCTTTGGTGATGGAGGAAGTGAATGTTTAAGGTAGTGGTTGGGGTGTTGGTCAAATGAGCTACTTCGTCTAAAATTGTGTCAAGTTTCTTGAGTATTGTTGGAGCTGCACAGACAAGTAGAGACTCACTCCTGACCTGTGTCCAGTCTATGGTGGATAGGCTTTGGGGATTCAGGGATTTTTTACTGCCTGCAGAATTCCCAGCATCTAACCTGCTCTTGTAGCCACAATATTTACATGGCTGATCCAATTAAGTTACTGGTCAATGGTAACCCAGAGGATGCTGGCAGTAGGTGATTCAACAATGGAAATGTCAAGAAGAAATTATTAGATTGTTTCGTCATTGCCTAACATTTATGTTGCACAAATGTTACTTGTCACTCATCAGCACCAGTCTGAATGTTATCCAGGTATTTGGTGTTCTTCTCATAGATACATAAGATAAGAAATGGGAGGAGTGGATGATTCGCAAGTCAGCAACTGAGCACCCATTGCCCACTGTGGTAGGGAATTCTTAAGATTTACAAGCCTCTTGAGTGAAGAAATTTCCCTTTATCACTGTCCAAAATGGTTGGCTTTTTTCTTTATTTTTTCATGGGATATGGGTGTTGCTGGCAAAGCCAGCATTTAATGCTGATCTCTAATTGCCCTTTAACTGAATGGCTTTCAAAGTCGACCACGTTGCTGTGGGTCTACACTCATATGTATGCCAGACCCGGAAAGGATGACAGATTTCCTTCCCTAAAAGAACCAGATGGGTTTTTACAACAATCAATGATAGTTTCATGGCCACCATCACTAAGCCCAGCTTTATATTCAAGACTCATTAATCAAATTTAAATTCCACCAACTGCCATGATAGGATTTGAATTCATGACCCATACAATTAGCTTGGGTCGCCAGATTACGAGTCCAGCGATACTTTCGCTATGCCACCGAATCATTATTCTGATACCATGATCCTACTTTAAGACTCTTCAGTTAGGGGAAACACAGATTCTCAGCATCTACTTTGTCAAGCCTTCACTGAATTTTAAAAGTTTAACTGAGCACCCCTCTCATTCTTTTAAACTTTGGAGAATACAGTCCCGTTCTACTTAATCTCAGCTCATAGGACATCCCTCCAGCCTCAGGCACATCAATCTACTGATCTTTTGCTGCGCCCCCACTATACCTCACATGCCAACATTTACTAATTTCCTATTTTTAACAAAATTCTGTTTTTCTATTTTTCATACCAAAGTTTCACATTTCCAACATTACATTACATTACCTGCAGCCAACACTCCTCATAGCTTAGTTTCCTACCTAGCTTTGTATTGTCAGCAAACCTGGATACATTGCATTACCTTACTTTCATGTGCATCACAATGTTAATCTGAATAGATCTGTATATCATTCACCAATCACCTGATCAGAGAACAAAACAAGCTTTGCTTCCTCATTTAACTATGCCAATTAATATGCTACTGTGCTGTAAGATTCAACACAACATATTGTAATTGAAGATAAAGGCAAAAGAAAAAAAATCCTCAGCAAGAAAAATGCATTGTATGAGTGGAGAATTACTTTGATTATTTACATATTTTATTGTATTACTAAAATACAAAAAGAAAAACTATACACATACAATGTGAAACAATGGCAGAATTACAGTGCTGCTAACAAGAAATATTGTAAGAGTTTTAACAACACCAGGTTAAAGTCCAACAGGTTTATTTGGTAGCAAATGCCATTACAAGAAATACTGACAGCTTTGATTCAACACAGTTCTCTCCCTTTGAAAGGGAAAGATAGTTTACAGTCAACAGTACTTTCATTTATATAGTAAGGTTAGCACAGGAAAAATATCAAGAGGCTTCAAAAGGCATATTCATTTAAAAATGGATACTGCATCAAAGGAAATATGAGAAGTAGCCAAAAGTTTGGTTAGACATGGGATTTAAAGAGAGAGATTGTCAATGGTTGGGCAAAAGCTGGGGAACAATTTACCAAAGCCTTGAGTTAAAGTTTGCAGAGCTTTTTGAAATGTGGGGCAGGTTTTCGAAGCAGGTAACAGAAATAGGGAATGACACTGTCATTCTGAGATTTAAACAGGAGGATTGGGGAACCTGAAGCAAGTAAGTATACTACAGCATGCCAGGCTCAAGTGAGCAAACTGACTTGAATGTGGCAATGGATACAGGCAACATCATTTTGGAACAGCTCATGTTTGCAAAGGGCAGAAAATGGGAGACTAGCCAGGAGGAAATTGGAATAGTTGAACCTGGAGGCGACAAAAACATGGACAAAGGTTTCCATTGTAAATAGTCTAAGGCAGAACGTTATGGAGGAGGTCTTTCTGATGGTCAAAAGCCTAGCTTGGGATGGAATGAGACAACTAGATTGCCAACAGTCTGGCTTGGCCCAAAACAATAGCCAGGGGAGGAAGTTGGAATTGGTAACAAGAAAACAAGAGTTGTAGCGGGGGCTGAATATGATGCCTTCAGTCTTCCCACTATTTAACTGGAGGAATTCCCACTATTTAACTGGAGGAACTGAGCGGCACGGTAGCACAGTGGTTAGCACTGCTGCTTCACAGCTCCAGGGACCTGGGTTCGATTCCCGGCTTGGGTCATTGTCTGGGTGGAGTTTGCACATTCTCCTCGTGTCTGCGTGGGTTTTCTCCGGGTGCTCCGGTTTCCTCCCACAGTCCAAAGATGTGCGGGTTAGGTTGATTGGCCATGCTAAAATTGCCCTTAGTGTCCTGAGATGTGTAAATTAGAGGGATTAGTGGGTAAATATGTAGGGATATGGGGGTAGGGCCTGGGTGGGATTGTGGTCGGTGCAGACTCGATGGGCCAAATGGCCTCTTTCTGTGCTGTAGGGTTTCTATGATTTCTTATGAATTTGTGGTTAATGCAAGACTGGGTGCCAACAATCAGCAAATACATCTTAAGCAAGTATTCTTGTTTTAAAGAGAGCATTTAATGAAGAATTATGTTCAAGTGATAACATTATTTCAGTTACATCTGGAGTTTGTGGAGGTGCAAACTTCCATAAAAGCGCACATAATCAAATATATACTAGATCTACTCAAATCACTGAAATACCACCAACGATCATTGAACTACAGAAACCAGATTTGGAGTAAGTATTATCAAGCTATCCAACTGTAACTATCACATACAATTCGCTTGTGTATTTCATCAACAAATTTCAGCACACATGAACATATGCATTCCTTCTATCCAGCTCCAGGGTTCCCAGACTGTGGATTGTGACCCTGTATGAAGTCAGAAGCTGTCCCTCCTCCAAGGCAGCAAAGGTGACCAAGGAGAGGAGGCAACCAATTTGGAGGCATTGACAAGACAGCCACGGACACACTGGGTCATTTCTACCAAACCAAACAGGGAGTCGGTGAGCCCAGTCAGTTCAAGTGGGCTCAGGATGTTTGTGCACCAACTTGGCACAGCAGTGTAATTCCGTCACTAACAGTGTGGGAAAAATTGGGGAATCACACAGCTGAGTTGGCAAGATGGATGGTGTCTTCATGTTTGACTGTGTTTCTGTTCCTGTGTGGGTGGCACAGTGGTTAGCACTGCTGCCTCACAGCGCCAGGGACCCGAATTTGATTCCCCACTTGGGTCACTTTCTGCCCATGTCTGCCCGGGTTTCCTCCGGGTGCCTCCCACAGTCCGAAAGATGTGCTAGTTAGGTGCATTGGCCATGCTCAATTCTCCCTCAATGTACCCAAACAGGTGCCGGAATGTGGCCACTCGGTGATTTTCACAGTAACTTTATTGCAGTGTTAATGTAAGCCTACTTGTGACACTAAGAAATAAACTTGATGTACAAGTTTGAAGTTTATTTCTTACCCCAGAATTGCGACTGTTTTGCAGACACTAGCAGAAGGAAGGTTGGGGAGAGAGGATGGGGAGTGAGCGTGAATGGGGCAGAAGTGGTTGGAAAGGTCGGCTGCTGAGTGAGGAGAGGGGTTTTCATATGAGGGGCTGCTGGGGAGGGAAGTTGTTGGGAAGAGGAGCGTGTGTGTGTGCATGTGAGGGAAGAGGGGCTGATTACAATATGTCTGTTGGTGGAGCAGTCGAGTTTTCTGTCAACAGGGAATGTGGAGAATTTAGCCGAAATAACATTTTTATATGCTTTAAAAACACAGATTTTCATATTTATATGACGTATTCGTATATGTTGATCTATAATGTACAAGCTTTAATTATATACTAAATGTTACCATGCTTGCATTGTGACTGTCCATTTTTTTCTGGCGTCTGGGACCACGTTTAGTTTCAGGTGTTAAAATAGAATCGCATTGGAAAACAAGCACTGACCTAACCTCATCCGTTTACAGAAACCAAGCCCAATTCACATCAAAATCAAATTACCTCTTGTACAACTCCCGTCGTTGTCCCCACTTCTGTCCACAAAACAGTGCTTAGGTATTGATTACTTGAAGTCAACTTGCGATTGACATTCCTTCCCCATTCTGGTGTTTATTTGCAGTGACTAGAATACGCAGTGTCCCGACAAAAATAAAGCAGACACCCCCCCCCCCCCCCGCCCATGTACAACGGGTGCAGGAGGAAAGCTGCTTTAAATTGGACCCTTACAAAGTTAACATTTGCATGGCGCACAACTGTAGAAATTCAAATCGTTGCATTTGCGTGGTTCCGATACACTAAATACGTGGATAACTTATATTTATAAAACATGCACGTCCAAGTGCAATGAACCAAACAATAAAAGAATGCTGCTGCAGCAGCCAAATCAGAATTTCTCCTGCAAGCACAGTGAAAGGTCACTGACTCGGTATTACTCACTGTTAAAATGCTGCAAACGCCGACAACCATATCTGAGCAGGAGAAACGAGGCCTCTTTAAAGCCAACACTAAATTTAGCTCCAACAACCCACCCGCTCTGGGAGACCAGAATAGGAAATGGCACACTGAAGACGGTGACAACAGATTTGTCCACGGCCTACCCTTCTTGTTCAGTGCCTGGGAAGTGCAGGACGTTATTACCTTGAAGTGAAGCGGCGGACCTGTTGCTCCGGCTTTCTCCGTCTCTCCTCCACCCGCCAGCGTAACCGCTCCAGCTCGCGCTCCGGCCATCCATCAACAGCTGCGCGCGCCTCATATTCCGCGGCCCCGTGCCCGCTCGCGCGCTTCTGATTCAACACACTCCAGCAGCAGCCTCCCGCCCCCGCCGCCGATCCCCCTCTCCGCCCCCCCGCCGATCCCCCTCTCCGCCCCCCCGCCGATCCCCCCCCCCCGCCGATCCCCCACCCCCCCCCCGCCGATCCCCCTCCCCCCCATCCCCCGATCCCCCTCCCCGATCTTCCTCCCCCCCCCCCGATCCCCCTCCCCCCATCCCCCTCTACCCCCCCCCTCTCCCCCCATCCCCCTCTCCCCCCCATCCCCGCCCCCTCTCCCCCCCATCCCCGCCCCCTCTCCCCCCCATCCCCGCCCCCTCCCCCCCCCCATCCCTGCCCCCTCTCCCCCCCATCCCCGCCCCCTCTCCCCCATCCCCGCCCCCTCTCCCCCCATCCCCGCTCCCTCTCCCCCCTCCCCGCCCCCTCTCCCCCCTCCCCGCCCCCTCTCCCCCCTCCCCGCCCCCTCTCCCCCCCTCCCCGCCCCCTCTCCCCCCTCCCCGCCCCCTCTCCCCCCCTCCCCGCCCCCTCTCCCCCCCTCCCCGCCCCTCTCCCCCCCTCCCCGCCCCCTCTCCCCCCTCCCCGCCCCCTCTCCCCCCCTCCCCGCCCCCTCTCCCCCCCTCCCCGCCCCCTCTCCCCCCCTCCCCGCCCCCTCTCCCCCCCCTCCCCGATCCCCCTCCCCCCCTCCCCGATCCCCCTCCCCCCCCATCCCCCTCTCCCCCCCCTCCCCCCCTCTCCCCCCCCATCTCCCCCCCTCCCCCTCTCCCCCCCCATCTCCCCCCCCTCCCCCTCTCCCCCCCCATCTCCCCCCCCTCCCCCTCTCCCCCCCCTCCCCCTCTTCCCCCTCTCCCCCCATCCCCCTCTCCCCCCATCCCCGCCCCCTCTCCCCCCCATCCCTGCCCCCTCTCCCCCCCATCCCCGCCCCCTCTCCCCCATCCCCGCCCCCATCCCCGCCCCCTCTCCCCCCATCCCCGCTCCCTCTCCCCCCTCCCCGCCCCCTCTCCCCCCTCCCCGCCCCCTCTCCCCCCTCCCCGCCCCCTCTCCCCCCTCCCCGCCCCCTCTCCCCCCTCCCCGCCCCCTCTCCCCCCTCCCCGCCCCCTCTCCCCCCTCCCCGCCCCCTCTCCCCCCCTCCCCGCCCCCTCTCCCCCCTCCCCGCCCCCTCTCCCCCCTCCCCGCCCCCTCTCCCCCCCTCCCCGCCCCCTCTCCCCCCCCTCCCCGCCCCCTCTCCCCCCCCTCCCCGCCCCCTCTCCCCCCCCTCCCCGCCCCCTCTCCCCCCCCTCCCCCGATCCCCCTCCCCCCCATCCCCCTCTCCCCCCCCTCCCCCCCTCTCCCCCCCCCTCCCCCCTCTTCCCCCCCATCTCCCCCCCCTCCCCCTCTCCCCCCCCTCCCCCTCTCCCCCCCCTCCCCCTCTCCCCCCCCTCCCCCTCTCCCCCCTCTCCCCCCATCCCCCTCTCCCCCCCATCCCCGCCCCCTCTCCCCCCCATCCCCGCCCCCTCTCCCCCCCATCCCCGCCCCCTCTCCCCCCCATCCCCGCCCCCTCTCCCCCCCATCCCCACCCCCTCTCCCCCCATCCCCGCCCCCTCCCCCCATCCCCGCCCCCTCTCCCCCCATCCCCGCCCCCTCCCCCCCCATCCCCGCCCCCTCCCCCCCATCCCCGCCCCCTCTCCCCCCCCATCCCCCCCCATCCCCACCCCCTCTCCCCCCCCGCCCCCTCTCCCCCCCTCCCCACCCCCTCTCCCCCCTCCCCGCCCCCTCTCCCCCCCTCCCCGCCCCCTCTCCCCCCCCTCCCCGCCCCCTCTCCCCCCCTCCCCGCCCCCTCTCCCCCCCTCCCCGCCCCCTCTCCCCCCTCCCCGCCCCCTCTCCCCCCCTCCCCGCCCCCTCTCCCCCCCCTCCCCGCCCCCTCTCCCCCCTCCCCTCCTCCCCCCTCCTCCCCCTTCCCCTCCTCCACTTCCCCCATCCCTTGCCCTCTCCCCCTTCCCCTCTCCTCCTTCCCTCTCCCTCTTCCCCCCTCCACCCTCCCCGTCCCCCCTCCACCCTCCCCGTCCCCCCTCCACCCTCCCCGTCCCCCCTCCCCATCCCACCCCTCACCCTCCCCCCCTCCTCTCTCCCCCCTCCCTCTCTCCCCCTCACCCTACCCCTCCCCCCCACCTCTCCCCCCCCTTCCACCCCCCTCTCCCCCAAACCCACCTCTCCCCGCCGCCCCCTCCCCGCCTCTCCTCCCTGCCTCTCCCCCCGCCCCCCCCCTCGGTTCCCCCTTACCCCGCCCCCTTACCCTGCCCCCCTTACCCCACCCCCTTACCCCGCACCCCCTTACCCCGCCCCCCTCTCCCACCCCCCTTTCCCTCCCCTCCTCTCCCCTCTCTCTCCCACCCCTCACCCCCCCCCCTCCCCGACCTCTCCTCCCGCCTCTCCCCTCCCTCTCCCCTCCCCCTCCCCTCTCCCTCCCCACCGCCCCTCCCCGCCCCCTCTCCCCCAGCTCCGCCTCTCCCTCTCCCCCCCGTTTCCCCCCCCGCCCCATCTCCCCCGCCCCCTCCTCTCGCTCCCTGCCCCCCTTCTCCCCCGCCCCTCCTTACCCCGCCCCCCTTACCCTTACCCCGCCCCCTTTACCACGCCCCCCTTTACCATGCCTCCCTTTACCCCGCCCCCCTTACCCCACGCCCCCTTCACCACGCCCCCTTCACCACGCCCCCTTCACCACGCCCCCCTTACCACGCCCCCCTTACCCCACCCCCCCTTACCCCCTACCCCACCCCCTAACCCTAACCCACCCCGCTTACTCCACCCACCGTACCCCGCCCCCCTTCCCGCTCTTCCCCTCCTCCCCCTTTCCCCTTCCCCTCCACCCCTAACCCCCTTCCACTCCTCCCCCTTCCCCCCATGCCTTGCCCTCTCCCCCTTCCCCTCTCCCCCTTCCCCTCTCCCTCTTCCGCCCTCCCCTACCCCTTCCCCTCCTCTCCTCCACCTCCCCGTCTACTCCGCCCACTCCCCCATCTCCCCTCCCCCGTCTCCCCCACCCCGTCTCCGTCTCCCCCGTCTCCGTCTCCCCATCTCCCCCTCCCCTGTCTCCCCCTCCCCATCTCCCCCTTCCCCGTCCCCCCCTAATCGTCCCCCCCTACCCGTCCCCCGCCCTACCCGTCCCCCTCCCCGTCCCACCCCCCTCCCATCCCACCCCCGCATCCCCGGCCCCCGCCTCCCCGTCCCCCCCCTCCCCGTCACCCCCCTCCCCATCCCCCCCGTCCCCGCTTCCCCGTTCCCCCCCTCCCCTTCCCCGTCCCCCCCTTCCCATCCCCCTCCCCGTCCTCCCCCTCCCCCCTCCTCTCTCCCCACCTCTCTCCCCCCCTCCCTCTTCTCCCCCGTCTCCACCTCTCTCCCCCCCACCTCTCTCCCCCCCTTCCCCCCCTCCTCTCCCCCTTCCCCCTCCTCTGCCCCACACCCGCCTCTCCCCCCCGCACCCTCTCCCCCCCACACACCCCCCCCCCCCCCCCCCCCCCCGCCTGTCCCCCCGCCTCTCCCTCCCGCCCCGCCTCTCCCCCCGGTTCCCGCTTACCCCGCCCCCCTTACTCCGCCCCCTTACCCCACACTCTTACCCTCCCCCCACCCCCTCTCCCCCCCTCTCTCCCCCCTCCTCTCCTCCCCTCTGTCTCCCCCCCCCGTGTCCCCCCCCCGCCTCTCCCCTCTCCCCCCTCTCCCTCCCCCACTCCCACCCGCCCTCCCCCCTCTCCCCGCCTCTCCCTCTCCCCCCCACCTCTCCCCCTCCCTGCACCCTCCTCTCACTCCCCGCCCCCCGGTTCCCCCTTACCCTGCCCCACTTACCCCGCTCCCTGCCCCCCTTACCCCGCCCCCCTACCCCGCCCCCCCTTACCCCACCCCCTTGCCCCGCCCCCCTTACACTGCCCCCATACCCCGCCCCCCCTTACCTCGCCTCCTTTACCACGCCCCCCTTTACCACGCCCACCTTTACCACGCACCATTTACCATGTCCCGCTTTACCACGCCCCCCTTTACCACGCCCCCCCTTACCCCGCCCCCCTTTACCACGCCCCCTTCACCACACACCCCTTACCACGCCCCCTCCACCACACCCCACCTTACCCCACACCCCCTACCCAACCCCTAACCCACCCCCGTTACCCCGCCTCCCTTCCCGCTCTTCCCCTCCTCCCCCCTTCCCCTCCTCCCCCCACCCCTTCCCTCCTCCCCCACCCCTTCCCCTCCTCCCCCCAACCCTTCCCCTCCTCCCCCTTCCCCCCATGCCTTGCCCTCCCCTCTCCCCCTTCCCCTCTCCCTCTTCCGCCCTCCCCTTCCCCTTCCCCTCTACTCCTCCACCTCCCCGTCTACTCCTCCCGCTCCCCCATCTCTGTCTCCCTCCCCTGTCTCCCCTTCCCCGTCTCCCCCTCACCCATCTCCTCCGTCTCCCCATCTCCCCCTCCCCTGTCTCCCCTCCCCCATCTCCCCCTTCCCCGTCCTCCCCGTCCCCCCCTACCCGTCCCCCCCTAATCGTCCCCCCCTACCCGTCCCCCCCTACCCATCCCCCCCTACCCATCCCCGCCCTACCCGTCCCCCCCTCCCCATCCCCCCTCCCCGTCCTCCCTCTCTCCCCCCTCCCTCTTCCCCCCCGTCTCCACCTCTCTCCCCCCACCTCTCCACCCCCTCTCTCCCCCCCACCTTTCCCCCCCTCCTCTCCCCCTTCCCCCCCCTCTCCCCCACACCCGCCTCTCCCCCCCCCTGCTCCTCCGCGCCCCCTCTCCCTCCCACCCCCCTGCCTCTCCCCTCCGCCCCCCCGGTTACCCCTTACCCCGCTCCCTTACCCTCCCCCCATCCCCTTTCCCCCCCTCTCTCCCCCCTCCTCTCCTCCCCTCTGTCTCCCCCACCCCGTCTCCCCCTCGCTCCCCCCTCCCCCCCTGCCTCTCACCGCCCCGTCCCCTCTCCCCTCCCCCTCCCCTCCCCCTCTCCCTCCCCCTCCCCCCCCGCCCCTCCCCTCTCTCCCCCCTCTCCCCGCCCCTTCTCCCCCTCCCCTCTCCCCCTCTCTCTCCCCCCTGCCCCTCCCCTCTCTCCCCCCTCTCCCTCACCTCTCCCTCTCCCCCCGCCCCCTCCCCCCCACACCCTCCTCTCGCTCCCTGCCCCCCCCCCCACACCCCCGGGTTCCCCCTTACCCCGCCCCCCTTACCCGCTCCCCGCCCCCCTTACCCCGCCCCCCTTACCACGCCCCCCCTTACCCCACCCCCCTTACACCTTACCCCCTACCCCGCCCCCCAACCCCGCCACCCTTCCCACTCTTCCCATCCTCCCCTCCTCCCCCTTCCCCTCCTCCCTTTTCCCCCATCCCTTCCCCTTTCTCCCTTCCCCTCTCCCTCTTCCCCCCTCCGCCCTCCCCCCCGTCCCCCCTCCCCGCTCCCCCCTCACCGTCCCTCCCTCCCCCCTCCTCTCTCCCCCCTCTCTCCACCCCTCCCTCCCCCCCCGTCTCCCCCCACCTCTCCCCCCTCTTCTCCCCCGCTTCCCCCCTTCTCCCCCACACCCGCCTCTCCCCCCCGCCCCCCCCTTTAGTTCCCGCTCCCATCCCGCCTCTCCTCCCCGCCCCCCGGTACCCCCTTACCCCGCACCCACTTACCCCGCCACCTTATCCCGTACCCCCTTACCCCGCCCCCTTACCCCGCCCCCCCTTAACCCGCACCCTCCTTACCCCGCCCCCCCTCCCCCCCACCCCCTCTCTCCCCCCTTCCCTCCCCCTCCCC